>NC_064631.1:559923686-560041186 GCF_023864275.1 Schistocerca cancellata | reverse complement strand
CAAAATATCTGTGGAAATCATTGATCAGAAAAAAAGCTTTTCAAATAGACATACAAAAAAATTGTCAAAAAACTGACAATCAAACCATATTGTTAATAAATTGTATAGCCAGAAAATTAACTATTAGTTAACTTGTTAAATCATTATTTCCTAAATCCTTTCACTATACCACTACAGAGAAAAATTAATGTTAATAATTATATTTGTTTATAACAAACCTCAACCTCTCCCTATGGTGCACAGACGTTGAATGATGTGGCCTACTCAATTGCTCTAGTTATAAAGGATGGAGAGGAGGAAGCTTGAATCTTATTGGTCTAGTGGGCAGGGGGAGTGGTCTTGTGCGTGTTTAATATGTTCCCATTGACCGAGAGAGAAAGGGGGTCGTAGGGGTTTCCCACCAATGTTAATGACCACATGACTGGTATTGGATAATGCCCTGAACACCTCAGATTTGTGGGTAGAATGGGGGTTCAACTGGGTGGTTGTGACTGTATCAACAGGCAGTTTTCTAAGGTGTGTGGGGGTTTCTCCCCAGGGCAGGGGAGGACTGACTCAGTCTGGTTACTGTCATGGAATATACCACTTCCTCAATAATATTGTCGGAGGGTAGGTAGTAAGAACATTTCTTTATTCCCCCATAGAGAGAGTTCTGCACAGCGGCCATATGTTTCAACAATGAGCTAGTACTGTGTGTAAAACGTGTCACTTTTGCTGCTGTTTCAAAAAACTCGTCTGCCTTTATTCGTAATTTCAATGGTACCCAGCAGCGAAATTCCCTCCCTCGCTCCTCCTCCCCCCGTCCCCCACCATCCTGCCATTTTATTTGTAGGAAGCTATGGACTTGTTTCTCTATTGGGTACTTCAGTTGGACAGCTTGAAGAGATGTCAGGTAACTGGACGAAGCGAGAATTCAAGACAGTGTCATCGTCTCATTTGCAGTGGTTAATATGTCTGGCTACTATGCGGGGGACCTGGGGAAACCCCACACTGTTTCGAATGTCTCGCTTCTTCCAGTTATCTGACATCTCTTGAAGCTGTCCAACTAAAGTACGCAATAGAGGAACAAGTCTATAGCTTACTACTTACTCTTCCCCTCTTCCCAAATAAAATGGCTGGGCGGTGATTTGGGGGGGGGGGGGGGGAAGTGATTTTTCACTGCTGGGTGCCACTGAAGCTTTGTTTTTATGGTATGTGTATATTCATATGCTGATTTGAATATAATTAGATATTATTTTGGCGTTGATTATTTTTCTTTTAGTTTAATTTTATTAAGTTTTTGGGTTTGTTCATTGAAAATTCGAATAACAGCAGCAAAAGAGAAAAGTTCGACACACAGTACCACCTCATTTTTAAAACATATGGCCGTGTATGAACGGGAGGAAGAGGTGCTAGAGGTGAACGCAAATAAGCTACGCTTTGGAAGACCACTGGCGGCGTCTTGTCCACTACTATGAGAAGCTGTTTGTGGAAAAGACTCTGCCTCTGGTGCATGGATTTCTTCTCTGGCGTGAGATTCCACTAATTTGCGGCACTGTAAGCCACGCATTTTTTACAAAAGCCCTTACAGGAAGAACACGGTTAACGTCCCGTCGACGACGACGACGACGACGTCATTAGTGAAGAAACTCATGCTCAGATTGGAAATGATTGGGTGAATAAATCTGCCGTTTGCTTTAGAAAAGAAACCATCACAGAATCGTAAGAGGCTTTGGGAAATGAGAGGAAACTTAAATCTGGACGACCAGACGGGAATGTCAACCGTCGTTCTCCCGATCGTGAGTCCAGTGTTTTAACCACTGTACTGTCCCACTTGGTTAGTAAACTGAGGTTTGAACGTCCTGTCGACAGCTTGGATAAAGCTGATGAAAAAATAGACAGAATGTGAGATTTATTTTGGTTGCTGCCTTTTTAAGTATTTTAACCACTTTCGTCATTTTGTAAGATGCCTATTTTTACGCTTTAGCTGTTCCTTGATTGATCAGTTACTGAAGAAAAATAAATAGCATTGATAGGTCCAGCTTCAGCCCCGAAAAATTAGCCCGGAAAAATACAGCGCTGGACAAAACATAAACGTTAGGCACACCAAGTAAGAGTTAAAGGGTGTTTGTGAAGGTTTCTTGTATGTGCTAAAATTTTGAGAAAAGAAAACCCACGAATTTTTTGGAATTTTTTCAGTTTTTCGCTTATAATTCAAAAACGACATCTCTTACAGTAAATTCTCAAAATGCCAGGAGAAAAGAGCATAAAACGTCGCGAAGAATGAGGTACTTGAAATTTAAAATCTATTCAGCCGTTTAGCCACAATCGATCCTCGAATATGTGCAATTTTTACCAACTTCGCCGAAAAGTGAGCAACGCTCATAGCCAGTAACTCTAAAACGGCTCGTCCAAACGAAAACTGTCGTTCGTAAAAGTTGAAGAGCATCAAATTCTGCACAAAAAGAACTTCTAAATTTTAAAATTCACCCACTCCTTTGCAAAGATGCAAATAAAAACCTGAAAACATTCGTAGCGCTAAATTCCTGCTAAAACTTTATACGCCTGGGCATTGGGTCAGCTAATCAGGTTTACACAAGCGATAATAAATATGATGTTCAGTGGTGAAAATATGTTTGAACGCCAGATCATAAACATTCTTCCAGATATTCAGATTTAACTGAAATTTAGTTGGTTACCTACTAGCTAGCTAAATCTACAAACTAATATTAATTAAATATCAAGCCACTCTGAAATAGTCATAAACGTATTTAAAAATTTACAGTATAAAATTGAGAGAAATTTCTTACAAACATTTTGGCGTTTTGGTAATTTTCTGTATGATGGGTCGTTTTCTAGTTATAAACGAAAAACAGAAAAAAGTCCTAACCTTTTGTTGTTTTTGGCCTTCAAAAGTTTAGCACAAGCCAGAAATCATCTTAAACTCGTTTATCCCTTGAAACTTCCTGGCAGATGAAAACTGTGTGCCGGACCGAGACTCGAACTCGGGACCTTTGCCTTTCGCGGGCAAGTGCTCTACCATATGAGCTACCCAAGCACGACTCACGCGCCGTCCTCACAGCTTTACTTCTGCCTACCGTCGATTTGGGATGCCTAACGTCGATTAAAATTGTTCCAGATTGTGCATGTCAATCGATAGCAAAATTCTAATTTGCCTAAACTATTTGATTCAAACACTTCGTTTATCATGTCCGAACTAGATTCGGCGAGAATTTCTCCGTGATCGGAATGTTTTTACTCTGCCCCTCCTCCATTCCCTTGAATGTCACGACGTCGTTTTTGTTAATTTTTCAGGTATGCACCATGTGAGCAGTCTTAGTGTAGTTTGCATTGAAATCATCATGCGCAAAAATTTACCTAGTTAGTCCATCGTAAATGTGGGTTTACATCACGGATGATCGCGTCTGTCAGGGTTTAAGGTGCTGCGGGCGTCGCTGGTACTCAATGATTGCTCAATGACTGATTGCAAGATTTATTCGTTTGAGATCGAATAAATGCTTAAATCTGTGTGATGTTGACAAAATACCGTAAATGACATTTCATTTTATCGATCATCGCCCTTAAGGCAGCTAATCAGGTTTACACAAGCGATAATAAATATGTTCAGTGGTGAAAATATCATTGTCACTATGCTTATGTATACATTTTCACATCTAAAGTTTTTTATACTAGTTAAATATATCAGTTCATAGTTGCTGTACGAGTACATACAGTCCACGTGAAAAGTGAATTCTTGCTGTGCCACAGTCTCCATTCTTCAAAAACTTCCTAGTTACATTTCACGTACGTAAAAAAAAACGGCCTTGTGTACGTGATTAAGGAGCTTATCAATCGAATAACATCTTCACATATTTTCCACAACTTTTTTGAAACTACTTATGTTGAAATCCATAGAACTTAGTTCTGAGCATCTTCAGATGCCAAACGTCTTTTATTTAAATTGCAAATTTCTCGTATGTAATGAATGAAGAGGAACTGCAACATTAATAATTTTCCCAGTCCTACTTATTTTGTCAATTCCAATGCAGCAGTTGATGTTTGGATTTCCAAATAGGAGCAGGAGTATACTTACAATACGGTGCTGTGTCCTTTCCTACTAACCAATCATGAATACCGAGTTTCTGATGCAATGGTTTTGCTAACTTACGTCTACCCAGGTATGCGATTTCTGAAAGTTCAGGGGATACAGCCATTGTATGTCAGTTAATTTATGTGGCTGCCTCACATTTCCATTATCCGCCGGTTACTCTCATCTTCAGAATGTGCTTCTTGTAGTTCGTAGCCTTATCACTGTGTCCTGAATTGCCATGACAAATCCCTCAGCCCCAGCATTTAGAATACCGTTCAGGTGCCATTATTGGAATGATAAAAATAATGACGCTCATCCAAGTGGCTGCTGTTTACCGTGTAAATTATATTATCGAAAGTGGTACAGAAGACATTCGTCGTCAGGTAACTACATGCAGCTTAATGGCAAAACATCTCTCTAATAAAGTCGGACAACTTTCCATCCAGAATATTTGTTGTACCTGTGTACCTCTTGGTCATTTTGTATCTCTGATTCGCATGGTTGTGGCCATTTGAAGTGTAGTTGTCAATCGCCATAACCTGTCTCAAACCTCCACCGCCACGCACTAGAAACTCGTTTTGTTTTAAATATTCCCACTGAGCTTAAAGGTGTCAAACAAACCTCTCCAGTTTTCCTTTCTCGCCAAATGATCGTTCTGAAGAAGGTATAGATACAAATAACGTAATTTAGTTAGCAATTTTACTCGAAAGACAAAATCCTCTTATTAAAGACTTACTAAAAACTACACTACTGGCCATTAAAATTGCCACACCAAGAAGAAACGCAGATGATAAACGGGTATTCACTGGACGAATATATTATACTAGAACTGACATGTGATTACATTTTCACGCAATTTGGATGCATAGATCCTGAGAAATCAGTGCCCAGAACAACCACCTATGGCCATAATAACAGGCTTGATACGCCTGGGCATTGGGTCAAACAGAGCTTGGATGGCATGTACAGGTACAACTGCCCATGCAGCTTCAACACGATACCACCGTCCATCAAGAGTAGTGACTGACGTATTGTGACGAGCCAGCTGCTCGGCCACCATTGACCAGACGTTTTCAATTGGTGAGAGATCTGGAGATTGTGCTGGGCAGGGCAGCAGTCGAACATTTTCTGTATCCACAAAGACTCGTACAGGACCTGCAAGATGTGGTCGTGCATTATCCTGCTGAAATGTAGGGTTTCGCAGGGATCGAATGACGGGTAGAGCCACGGGTCGTAACACATCTGAAATGTAACGTCCACTGTTCAAAGTGTCGTCAGTGCGAACAAGAGGTGACAGAGACGTGTAACCAATGGCACCCCATATCATCACGCCGGGTGATACGCCAGTATGGCGATGACGAATACACGCTTCCAATGTGCGTTCACTGCGATGTCGCCAAACACGGATGCGACCGTCATGATGCTGTAAACAGAAACTGGATTCATCCGGAAAAAATGACGTTTGGCCATTCGTGCGCCCTGGTTCGTCGTTGAGTACACCATCGCAGGCGCTCCTCTGTGATTCAGCGTCAAGGGTAACCGCAGCCATGGTCTCCGAGCTGAGCCGGCCGAAGTGGCCGAGCGGTTAAAGGCGCTGCAGTCTGGAACCGCACGACCGCTACGGTCGCAGGTTCGAATCCTGCCTCGGGCATGGATGTGTGTGATGTCCTTAGGTTAGTTAGGTTTAAGCAGTTCTAAGTTCTAGGGGACTTATGACCACAGCAGTTGAGTCCCATAGTGCTCAGAGCCATTTGAACCATTTGAATCTCCAAGCCGATAGTCCATGCTGCTGCAAACGTCGTCGAACTGTTCGTGCAGATGGTTGTTGTCTTGCAAACGTCCCCATCTGTTGACTCAGGGATCGAGACGTGGCTGCACGATCCGTTACAGCCATGCGGATAAGATGCCTGTCATCTCGACTGCTAGTGATACGAGGCCGTTGGGATCCAGCACGGCGTTTCGTATTACCCTCGTGAACCCACCGATTCCATATTCTGCTAACAGTCACTGGATCTCGACCAACGCGAGCAGCAATGTTGCTATACGATAAACCGCAATCGCGATAGGCTACAATCCGACCGTTATCAAAGTCGGAAACGTGATGGTACTTTTTTCTCCTCCTTACACGAGGCATCACAACAACGTTTCACAAGGCAACGTCGGTCAACTGCTGTTTGTGTAAGAGAAATCGGTTGTAAACTTTCCTCATGTCAGCACGTTGTAGGTTTCGCCACCGGCGCCAACCTTGTGTGAATGCTCTGAAAAGCTAATCATTTGCATATCACAGCATCTTCTTCGTGTCGGTTAAATTTTGCGTCTGTAGCACGTCATCTTCGTAGTGTAGTAATTTTAATGGCCAGTAGTGTAGCTACAAAGTTTTACTTTCGGAAATTAACTACAGCTGTTCGTTTGAACACAGTCTTTGCGTAAGTGAATATCGAAAATCAGTCTCGTCTGTGTGATGCTGCAGGCACTGATTACAAGCAATACAACTAGAGCATCAATTTTTACTTTTTTAAAAAGTTTTCTGTTTATGTCTTCCCTCGTTCTACCGAGAATGTTGGCACTTGAAGACTCGGGAAATATTGTCTGACATAATCATAGCCGTTTATTAGCTCTTTCGTATAAAATTCAATTTTGCGAAACAAGCAGGAAATGCACTGACTAAACCGCACAATAAACCTCAGTTGTGTATTAAGCCATTGGAAAATTTGCTACCTAGTAACAGACGTTTCCAATCGCAAATTTACACATGTTAGGGAAGGCGTGCCCCGAAAAACTCGGAAGGAAAACAACTAAATCACCGAGATTAAAAGACGTATACCGTCTGAAAGTCGCTGGCAATAAATCGAGCTCAATATACGGGCCGCTGCCGCTCCGGCGTATTTTAGGGGACGTAGCAGAGAGAAATCAAACAAAAAGAGCTGTTAAGCTACACGTAGTCCCCTGCTGACACAGGATATAAGTAACACTAGGGGTGACTTATTTCAGGTGGTAAATAGCATCCAGTTGAATAGGCGTTATTATTTTTGTCATTGGAAATGCTAAATTTTGGCCACGTAAGCTGGTATGTTCTTCCTCACATTAGTTTTCTACCTACTATGATATTGTTCGCAAACGACGCTGACTACTTTGAAAAGTGTATGTTCCACAGGCGTAAAATGTAATAGGAATACGATATTTTGGGAGGTTTTTCAGCGAAGTTAACAATTCTAATACTGCTGAATTTGCAGCCGAGTATCATTGTTTAGGGTGGAGTCCAGTGTGACGTGGGGGTCATTTGCATTACTTTTTTCGACGGTTAAAAGCTAATGTAGCAAAAAGTATTAATAGAAATAAAGATTATCACATGAATAGTTGTTTTACCTTCCCTTTAAATCTGCATATCAGAAGTTTACAAATAGAACTGCAATCATCTTTAAAATCTTGTTATTGGTGGAACAGCAAATGGACACAACACCGAACGACCACCAGCATTTTACAACAACCCCGTGAATTATGCACTTATTTTCTTCTCAAAGCATTGATTTCTTACTACTAAAATAACTCTGTACTTAATGAAATATAAATGAATGTAACATTATTATTTACTTACAAAAATTGCAATCGAAGACCGTCATGGGTGAAACAAGGAACTGTCACGGGTGGTACTCATGTGAAGTAGAATATGTTTTTATAAGTTAAAATTAATGTTAATAAATTAATTTATAAATATATCAGAATTTAGCATATTTAGACTTCACTTCCTATCTGTTGCCTATAAATAAGATAAATTACAGTACAGAGTTACTTTAAAGTCCTGAATATCTATTTTAATTTAAAAAATCTACCACTAACTATGCAGATGACCATTCATCAAAAAATGTCTAAATTTTCCGAAAATTTATAAGATACTCATAACACGTTTGATATCTCTATTTTAGAGAACAGCAAGAACTTCTTCAAACTCTATGTAGGATACACTTATCGGTAGCTCTGAACACCTTCACTGTGTCCCCTACAAATTTCACACACATAATCTGTATTTCTCAGTATTCTTCAAGAGCCCTCTTGTCAACTGCAGCGTGCCTGTACTTGCTCTACTCCTTTCTTGAAGTTTGAAACTCCAACAAAATAAACGTTCTCGCCTTTATATTTTCGACAGCTTGCTCTGACACTGCAGCTTCTTCGAGATTGTATGTCTCTAAGTCTTCGAAATACGATTGCTCATCATTCATATGCGAATCTGTATAGACGAGAGAATGTATACTGGGCGCAAGTCGAAAAACTTGATTCATTATCTCGATAATCTTGCTTTAAAAATGATAGGTTCCTTTACTGTCATATGCATGTAACGTCTCTGCAAGCCAGCACTGTTTCCAGTTGCTGGTTCTGCAATAGACTTGACATCCTTCATATCGAGTAACTGCTAGCTGATTTTATCACTTGTGAAAAAGCTTCGTATTTTGAGCAGATTATGGTAAGTTTACAATATGAAGTTTTCTTGTCTCCTAAGAAAATCTGCTTACTATCTTCTTAGGCAGGCTTCCCCATAGAAGATTTTTTATGACTATTGATTTTTTGAGAGGCTGGAAGCATGCACTATCTTCATCCGAGAAACAGCTTTGCCGAGATACTAAAGTCATTTATATGGTCTGGGAAGCACAGATCTCAAACTCATCTTCAGTTGGTACAGATTTTAGTTTAAGCCTGTAATTTATTTTTCTTTCAGCTTCCGTCTTACGATGTTCAGTTAACAAAATTTCGTAGAATACCTTTATTTTCATGTTTTCCCTTTTTATCTCCTGTTCTCTTTCGTTTTCTTTATGGGTGTTATTTGCAAGCTTCTTTAGGCACTTTTCTCAAAGTTTTCTCGTATGCTCTGCTGACACTGTTCTTTTTATACTCTGAATAAATAATAAGGCAAGATCACTACAAACTATTAACTCACTAGTTGTACCAATCAAGATATTTAAAAATCACAAGAAGTTGAATTGGTTTAGATTTCACTATCCAAAATTGTTATGGGTGGGACACAATGACATTCAATAATTGTATGTGGTCATTTACCTATTAAATGCTACTTTCTGGTTCGCTAGATGTATTCGTTGGGTTTCCTCACTCCTAACCAAAAATCAAGAGTTGCTATAATCGGTGAGTCACAGAATAAACTTTTTCATGTTTTTAGTCGTGGGTGGGAAACTAAACGCATAGCTATGTTTGTAAATTAGCTTCGCACTTAACACCTTAGCTTTCCCTAAAAACTGAAGTTTGTTCATAAAATAAGTTTCTGCTCTTGAAACCTAGCAACTTAAATTTAAGTGGCAGGCAATATAAACAATTTTTTGTCGTCCGTCCTCATCTGAAGCGCCTCCTTCATTTAATTATATTTCCTGAAATATTTTTCTAACCCTGATAATTTTTTCTGAACAGTAAATTCTAACTTTTGTAGATCCATGAAACATTGACACGAATTGAATTAAAAACAAAATTTTTAAAAATCTCAGTTTCAGTTTCACATCGAATCACCCACAGGTCATCAACTCAAACCTGCTCTTTATGTGGTTCTTCGTTTCAAAGTAAGTGCCTGTGAGGATCCCATGTTCTCATACATCATAGGTATATTTTATTTTCTGGCACTTTTCTTATTTTTGTTCTTTCTTGGGGCTGCACATCTATTTGTGATGTATTGATAGTTAAGCTTATGAAATTGATGAGTTTCCACAAAACCAGCGTGAATCACATTTAACAAACAGAATGCAAAACGTTGTGTTGAATAATTCAAACAATGGCGAAAAGAGGAAAATTTTAGTGACTGTAAAGGAATCATGAAGGGAGTCCCACAAAATTCAATGCGCTCCTGTTCCTGTATGACCTTCCGCGTTACATTAATCAGGCATAACTGGTGCTTTCTGCAGACGATACTAGTGTTATAATAAGTCCCGTTAGAGAGAAAACAACAAAAGAGATTGTTAATGCTGCTTTTCGAAGAATTCTTAACTGGTTCCCTGAAAATGGCTCTGCAATAATCTTAGGAAAATACACGACATGCAATTCCGTAGACCAAAGTCATAACAACAACTGACATGTCACATGCACAAAAGTCAGTTATAGGGCAGAGTACTCCAAATTTTGATGAAAATTTTAAGTGGAAGAAGCATATTACTGAGCTGCTAAAACAACTGATTTCTGCTACTTTTGCTCTTCGTATAATTGGTAATCTTGGAAACAAACGTATCAACCTCCTGACATATTTTACATGTTACCATTCAATAATGTGTTGTGGCATAATTTTCTGCGGTAACTCACCACATACAAAGTAAGTACTCATTGCACATAAGCGGGCAGTAATAATAATATATGGTCTTCTCTTGTGGTCCTCATGTACGACTTCTTCAATGAGTTAGGTATTTTAATGGCATCATCATGTTACATATATTCGGTAGATAGATGAGGGATGGGGTGGGAAGTCTGCTGTGTTATTTTCGAAGAAACCATCGTGGCATTTGCCATAAGCGGTTTAGAAAAACCACGAAATATGTACTTCTGAATGGTGAGACGTGTTTTGAAGTCCCGTTCTTCCGACTGTAAATCTTGTCTTAACTAACACGCTACCTCGCTCGGGTGCTTCGTTTAGTAACAATATTTGCGTCACTAGCATGAGCACCTAATCCTGTCTCACATTTAAAACAAAATGGTAACTCATTCTTTTATATCAGAATGAAACATTACCGTATCTCCTAGTGCGTACTTTAAAGTTTCTTACTGTAAGTGATATGGATCCCCACTGTAAGTTCCTTGATTCACTGAACATGAATTTTTGCGTAACGTTTCTCAAATAACAGGTAAAAAGCCAGAAGTTGAGGCATAATTCATAATAACATAATCTAAGAGAATTTCTAATCAGCCAATGTAGTGTTGAGGATATACAACGAAATTCTAAGTAAAAAACGTGTATGCTCGTGAAAGTGTAAAAAACAATATCAGTAAGAAGCCTCTTATGGAATCTAATTTGAAGTTGATAAAGTATTTCATAATTGAAATTGTTCAGTTTGTTAGCAAACTGACTACATGATACTGTTTACCATGTTGTTCAAAGACAGTCCCTAATCATTCAAGGTATGTATCGGCTGGTAATTGAAAAACCATGGAAGGTGATGTTAAACAACTGTAAGTAGACTGTTTCGGTTTTTATATTGGTAACGCCACGTAGCGCTCAGTATGAAAATCACTGGCTGTGCTGTGTGCAGTCTGTGGCTGGTTTGCATTGTTGTTGGCTATTGTAGTGTTGGGCTGTTGGCTGTTAATAGCGCGTAGCGTTGCGCAGTTGGAGGTGAGCCGCCAACAATGGTGGATGGCGGGGGAGAGATGGCGGAAATTTTGGGAGCCGATGATCTGGACGTGTGTCCATCAGAGACAATACATTTGTAAGACTGGATGTAATGAACTGCTATATATATTATGACTTTTGAACACTATTAAGGTAAATACATTGTTTGTTCTCTATCAGAATCTTTCTTTTGCTAACTATGCCTATCAGTAGTTAGTGCCTCCAGTAGTTTGAATCTTTTATTTAGCTGGCAGTAGTGGCGCTCGCTGTATTGCAGTAGTTCGAGTAACGAAGATTTTTGAGAGGTAAGTGATTTGTGAAAGGTATAGGTTAATGTTAGTCAGGGCCATTCTTTTGTAGGGATTATTGAAAGTCAGATTGCGTTGCGCTAAAAAAAAATTATTGTGTGTTAGTTTAAGCAGAGTCATGTATAATTTTTCTAAGGGGACGTTTCACAACGATCGGCGTTAAGTCCACTTCGTGCAGGGTTGTCACGAGGAAGTAAAAGCATCAGAAAGATTTTAAACCGGTTACACCCAAATCGTAAGCCACTCACTAGTATTCGGACTAAAACTAAGAAAATACCAAGGAACGCAGTTCAGCCATAATTTTAGTATGACATGGCGCGTTATCAGCGGCGTAATACCGTGCAGCGAAATGAGGGTAGAGTGCCGGTCAGAGGTCCAGGCACAGACAATGAAATGTGACCAAGTCCCGCGTGCAGCTGAAAGCATTTGAAGTCTGTGTAGGACTTACCTGTTCTTTGAAAACTGCCTTGTAAGTTTTCATTAGGACATTCATACTTCTGCGGCATACTGTTAATGCACACAGTGTAAGCAATGGTCTCATCTCAGCTGACCGCCGGATTGCTTATTCCGCTGTCATTTTGGCAAAGTATCATGAAAACAAAAGGAAACATTGATCTTTGTTGTGCAAATGATATTTGCAACAAGAGTACTATAATCACTTTGTTAAATGAACTCTTTATGAATGATAGAGATTGCTTCCAGAATTACACAAATATGGATGAAAATATTCACATGGAACATCCGGAAAAAAATCTATGTTTTTTGGAGAACATAGATACAAAATTGAGAAAAGCCACATGTACTGATGAAAATTAAGCGCTGCTACTGCTAAAGGACGGAGTTATGAATACCTCAAATATTATGCGATTTCACTTCAAGTTCTGAGGAGGATATATTGCAGTGAGCCGCTGCACAATCTATTCAGCACTTAATGTTAAGAACATGAAATAAATCGGAATGAAATTTTCACTCTGCAGCGGGGTGTGGACTGATATGAAACTTTCTGGCAGATTAAAACTATGTGCCGGACTGAGACTCGAACTCGGGACCTTTACCTTTCGCAGGCAAGTGCTCTACCGTCTGAGCAACCCACGCACGGCTCAGGACCCCTTCTCACAGTCCCAATTCCGCCAGTACCTCGCAGATTAGACATAGAAAAGATTAATATGATTTTAGTAAACTGCAGGAGCATCCAAGTAAAGGTCCAGAATTAGCATCGCTTATTGAAGGCTATAATGCACAGATAGCATTGGAATCAGAAAGCTTGTCGAAGCCAGACATCAATGACAATGAAATCCTAAGTTCAGATTGGAATGTTTATCGTAAGGATAGGTTAGTCGCCAGTGGTGGCGGCGTGCTTATTGCAGTAAAAAAATTCGGTAAAATCCAGCGAGGTTATCACGGAATGTGAATTAATATGGGTGAAATTGAGCATCAAAGAACGGTCAAAAATGGTGATCGGATGCTTTTATAGACCACCTGGGTGAGTAGTTGTAGAGCGCTTCAGACAGAGCTTGCAGAATATTATTAGTAATTTTCCTGATTTTGCCGTTGTAATAGGGGGTGACTTCAACTTGCCAGGTATAGATGTTCTGGATGTCTTGTCCGAAAATTACCTTGAGCAGATAGTTAGAGAACCAACTCATGAGGGTAACGTCTTAGACCTCCTGGCAACGAACAGACCTGAACTTGTCGAATCAGTTAACGTGGAGGAAGGTATCAGTGGTCATTAAGCTGTGACAGCATCTATGACGACGGGTTCTACAAGGAATGTTAAGAAACGTAGAAAAATATATTTGCTCAGCAAGGTTGACTGGATACAAATTTCAGAATATCTCAGCAATCAGCATCAGATATTCTGGGATGAGGACGAAGATGTGGAAAATAAATGGAAAAAATTCAAAGGCATCGTTCAATATGCCATAGACAAGTATGTTCTGGGCACGGTTTTACGGGATGGGAAAAATCCGCCATGGTTTAATAGCCGTGTTAGAAAAGCGTTACGTAAACAAAGACCACTTAATCTCAGATTAAAGAGAAGTAAAAATCTAGCTGACAAACAAAAGCTGAACGAAGGAAAAGTGAGCGTTAGGAGAGCAATGAGAGACGCGTTCAATGATTTCGAAAGTAGGACGTTTTCAAAAGACTTGAGTAAAAACCCTAAGAGATTTTGGTCGTATGTAAAATCAGTAAGTGGTTCAAAATCATCTATTCATTCTCTCAGCGACCACACAGGCACAGAAACGGAATATAAGAGAGAAGGCGGAAATACTGAATTCGGTCTTCCGAAGTTGTTTCAACGCGGAAGATCGTAACACTGTCCCTCCTTTCAATCGTCGTGCGGACGTCGAAATGGCAGATATTGAGATAACCGATCGCGGAATTGAAAAGCAGCTACAATAGCTTGGAACCAGATGATACCTATAAGATTCTAGAAAGATTATGCGAAAGAACTTGTTCCCCTTCTAGCGGTAATTTATTGTAGATCGCTTAAGCAACAAAAGGTACCTAACGACTGGAAAAAAAGCGCAGGTCATCCCCGTTTTTAAGAAAGGCCGTAAGACAGATCCACACAATTATATACCTATATCGTTGATGTCAGTCTGTTGTAGAATTATGCAACATGTTTTATGCTCAACAATTATGACGTTCTTGGAAAATGAAGAACTCCTCCATAAAAATCAACATGGATTCCGCAAACAGATATCCTGAGAAACTGAGCTCGCTTTGTTCCTCCATGAGATCCACAGCGCTGTGGACAACGGCGCTCGGGCTGTTGCCGAGTTCCTTGATTTCAGTAAGGCATCTGACACCGTTCCGCATTGCGGTTTAATGTAAAAATACGAGCTTACGGAGTACCGGAGTGGATTCAAGACTTTCTTGCAGACAGAAGTCAGCACGTCGCTCTTAACGGAACTAAATCGACGGATGTAAAGGTAATATCAGGAATACCACAGGGAAGGGTGATAGGACCGTTGCTGTTCACAATATATACACTCCTAGAAATGGTGTGTCAGACCCACCATACTTGCTCCGGACACTGCGAGAGGGCTGTACAAGCAATGATCACACGCACGGCACAGCGGACACACCAGGAACCGCGGTGTTGGCCGTCGAATGGCGCTAGCTGCGCAGCATTTGTGCACCGCCGCCGTCAGTGTCAGCCAGTTTGCCGTGGCATACGGAGCTCCATCGCAGTCTTTAACACTGGTAGCATGCCGCGACAGCGTGGACGTGAACCGTATGTGCAGTTGACGGACTTTGAGCGAGGGCGTATAGTGGGCATGCGGGAGGCCGGGTGGACGCACCGCCGAATTGCTCAACACGTGGGGCGTGAGGTCTCCACAGTACATCGATGTTGTCGCCAGTGGTCGGCGGAAGGTGCACGTGCCCGTCGACCTGGGACCGGACCGCAGCGACGCACGGATGCACGCCAAGACCGTAGGATCCTACGCAGTGCCGTAGGGGACCGCACCGCCACTTCCCAGCAAATTAGGGACACTGTTGACCTGGGGTATCGGCGAGGACCATTCGCAACCGTCTCCATGAAACTGGGCTACGGTCCCGCACACCGTTAGGCCGTCTTCCGCTCACGCCCCAACATCGTGCAGCCCGCCTCCAGTGTTGTCGCGACAGGCGTGAATGGAGGGACGAATGGAGACGTGTCGTCTTCAGCGATGAGAGTCGCTTCTGCCTTGGTGCCAATGATGGTCGTATGCGTGTTTGGCGCCGTGCAGGTGAGCGCCACAATCAGGACTGCATACGACCGAGGCACACAGGGCCAACACCCGGCATCATGGTGTGGGGAGCGATCTCCTACACTGGCCGTACTCCACTGGTGATCGTCGAGGGGACACTGAATAGTGCACGGTACATCCAAACCGTCATCGAACCCATCGTTCTACCATTCCTAGACCGGCAAGGGAACTTGCTGTTCCAACAGGACAATGCACGTCCGCATGTATCCCGTGCCACCCAACGTGCTCTAGAAGGTGTAAGTCAACTACCCTGGCCAGCAAGATCTCCGCATCTGTCCCCCATTGAGCATGTTTGGGACTGGATGAAGCGTCGTCTCACGCGGTCTGCACGTCCAGCACGAACGCTGGTCCAACTGAGGCGCCAGGTGGAAATGGCATGGCAAGCCGTTCCACAGGACTACATCCAGCATCTCTACGATCGTCTCCATGGGAGAATAGCAGCCTGCATTGCTGCGAAAGGTGGATATACACTGTACTAGTGCCGACATTGTGCATGCTCTGTTGCCTGTGTCTATGTGCCTGTGGTTCTGTCAGTGTGATCATGTGATGTATCTGACCCCAGGAATGTGTCAATAAAGTGTCCCCTTCCTGGGACAATGAATTCTCGGTGTTCTTATTTCAATTTCCAGGAGTGTATAAATGATCTAGCAGAAAGCGTCGGATGCTCTTTAAGGCTATTCGCAGGTGATGCAGTTATTTATACCAAAGTAGGAACGCCGGAAGATAGTAAGAATTTGCAGAATATGCAGAGAATTGATGAATGATGCAGACTCTGGCATTTGACTCTGAACGTAAATAAATGTAACATATTGCGCAAACATTGGAAAAGACGTCCACTGCTGTACAGCTATACTATTGATGACAAACAGCTGTAGACAGCGTCTGCCGTAAAATATGTAGGCGTAACTATCCAGAGCGAGCTTAAGTGGAATGACCGTATAAAACAGATAGTGGGAAAAGCAGACACAGGACTCAGATTCATAGGAAGAAACTTAAGAAAATGTAGCTCATCCACGAAAGAAGTGGCTTATCAGGCGCTTGTTCGCCCGATTCTTGAGTATTGTTTATCTACCTGGGATCCCTGTCAGGTTGGGCTGATAGAGGAAATAGAGCAGATCCAACGCAGAGCTGCGCATTTCGTCACGCGATCGTTTAGCTGGTGAGGGAAAGTTACGGAGATGCTAAACAAACTCCACTGGCAGTCGTTACAAGAGAGACGTTGTGCATCATGGAAAGATTTACTATTGTAATTTCGGGATAGAACTCTCCAGGAGGAGTCAAACAACATATTACTTCCCCGCAAATACATATCGAGTGTTTACCTCGAGGAGAAAATTCGAGAAATCAGACCAATACAGAGGCTTACCGACAATCATTCTTCCCACGCACCATTCGCGAGTTTAACAGGGTTGGAGGGATCAGATAGTTGCACCGAAAGTACCCTCCGCCACACACCATTAGGTGGCTTGCGAAGTATGATGTAGATGTAGATTTTGCAAAAACACCAGGTAACCTGGACCAGTGAAACGGAGAGGCAGGAAATAAGGTACTATTAGGTGAGCTTGGACAACGCCTGCTCTTATGTTGTCAGTGAATCATTACTGGGAGCCACCGATGTGGATGGTGTGGGGATTTCCCTCACTCCAGACGTGGATGTCCCGGCAATTGGAATGATGCTTTATCCGTGAACAGTACAAACTGTACAAAGTTCGGCACTACAGCTCTACAGTGGGTAACCCATTGACAGAAGAGAACGCAGGGCTCAAAATCCGTTGATCCCAGCACTCGTACACGTTGTTTATGATTAGGATGTAATATCTGTTCCACATGTACTGCCCATTCTGTATCCTTCTGACTGTGCGTTTCAAGGGCAAGTTGACGCGTACTTATTGCTGGGTGGTCGACCAAATGAGGCAACACCATCTCCTGAAAGTCTGGTGTTGAAACATGTCTCTGGCGAGAACCTAGGCTGGCTTTCTGTGACGTTGTTGTAAGTTGATATGCGCAGAGATAAATTTCTTCCAATTAGGATGATGTCTTTATATATTGAGACAGAAAAATAAAGGGATGGAAATTTAAATTGCGATTTACTTCAACGAATATTGAACTTGAAGTGTTAAAGTTGGAATGAATTACTTCAGTGTTAAGTTAAATGCTAATATGTTTCACAAAGAAGTTTTTTCCCTTAATTAAGAGTGCCTTTAAATGGATCTAAGCTTTCAGGACTGTCAAGCTATGCATATGTTTGATAAGTATGCTTGTATGATGTAGGTTCGTACATGATCAAATAGTAGCGATACGAATCCGTAGCCCCAGCACTCCGCACCGCTGTTATTGCATGCTTCTCTCCTGTAAAGCTTATTTCAATTTATTTCTCACGTTAGACATGCTTGGACACCAATACTCGTAGGACACTCTGGGATGTACGCTGGTAAACCAAAACATTATAACCACTGCCCACCACGACGTTGCCTACTGCCTGGTGGCTTTGCGGGCACGTGACGCATTAACAGAAGTATGTACGCGGAGCAGATACAGAAGGGGGTAAGCCCTAGCGAAGATAGTCTGCAGCCGCGCGGGGTAGCCGTGCGGTCTCAGGCGCCTTGCCACGGTTCGCGCGGCTGCACCCGTCGGAGATTCGAGTCCTCCCTCGGGCATGGATGCGTGTGTTGTCCTTAGCGTAAGTTAGTTTAAGTTAGATTAAGTAGTGTGTAAGCCTAGAGACAGATGACCTTAGCAGTTTGGTCCCATAGGAACTTACCACAAATTTCCAAAAAAAAAACATGGGCTGCAAATACAGAAATCCATTGAGAGTAGCGACTTTGGCAAAGGGAAGATAATTATTACGCAGAGGCTGTGAAATGGAAATAAGCGTTTGGCGTCATTGGCCGGGAGGCCCCTTACGGAACAAGTCCGGCCGCCTTCGTGCAGGTCTTACTACATTCGACGCCACACTGGGCGACCTGCGCGCCGGATGGGGATGAAATGAGGAGGATGCTAAGTTCACCCAACCTGGATATGATGTGACGTCGTTATGACGTATATACGCTTTAGTCGACTAACACACCTATCGACTTTTACGAACGTTCGAGATTCTAAACTGTCGTCGGCTAGTGGTTTGTTTTGACACGTGCGATTCTGATAACAGCTCAGTGTGGCAGAGTATATGTATTTCGCCAAAATAAAAGTAAAAGAGCAGGTTATTAATAGAAATATTCCTGACCGTGGCCTTGAAAACACCACGGACAACACGTTTCGTAAAAAAGTGAAGTCTTCTTATGTCCCGACCAGATTAGATTGTGTGATTGTTGTATTGAACGCTTACGCCGAAAATAATATTTATTTATTATCAATATTTTAGTATGGTTTCATACAATTGGTCTTGTCAGTACATATTAGATTGTAGCAGCATACTCTTGCTGACTTTTTTTTCTTAATTTATATAGCTGGAAGAGAACTCGTGCAAGTTTGTTAGCTAAGTAATTTATATGTCCATCCCAAGATAGTCTATTATCAACCATAATTCCAAGTAATTTTACACTCGGACCGCAGAGACAGGTGCCTTAGTGTCCAGTAATGACTGGTGTGTAGAATGATTGAATTTCGAACTTAAAAAGAAAAAATATGAGGCATTGTTGAAGAAAAATCGTCGACCGGAGATGAAATAAGAGGGGAAGTGGATTTCTCAATGTAATCTTAAGCAAAAGTTAGTGTCTTGACGCATCTAAAGATTTTGGCCGCTGAGTGCTTCTTCTCACAGAGTACGAATAACCGACGCACTTCAACTGGGTCAGAAGTACATCAATTTCTGCTTGAGATTCACAATAACCGCGCAATTGCCCGTTGTCATCGATGCTGAACTCTTTCAGCTTTTCTCTCATTAGTCTCTCGAATGCTGAACACATAATTAGAGACGAGCAAACGAAAAACAACGCACAGGACACAAACACAGTACAATACACGATTTAAACGCAAGGAACGCAAAACACATTTAAACGAATGGCGCAGAGCACAGCGCTACCCTTTCACAACCTCTCGAAAGTTCACAAAAGTCGAATAGTCGATATACGGTATCTATCGTTTTCGATGTAGCGTGTATACGTCATAATGACGTCACATCGTATCCAAGTCCGGTGAACTTAGCATCCTCCATGAAATGATGATGAAGACAACACCCAGTCCCTGAGCGGAGAAAATCCACGACCCAGCCGGGACTCGAATCCGGGCCCCTTAGGACGGCAGTCCGTGCGCTGACCATTCAGGTATCGGGGCGGACAGAGGCTGTGAAAGAGTATCTCGAAAACGGCTAAGCTCGTCGCATGTTCACGTGCTACTGTCGTGAGTACCTACGGAAAAAGGTAGAACGACAGTGAAATAGGCGCTAAATGGTTGGACGTCCATGATGCATCACCGAACGTGTGGTTCGGAGGCTTGTCTGCCCGGTAAATTAGGACAGATGGTGAGGTGTGGAATTTCTGCTGAAAGAGCACAGCGCTGGTGCACGCTAAAGTGTTTCGGAGCACATCGTTCGTCGTACATTGTTGAACATGGAATACCGCAGCACACCACCCCTACGATAGCACATGACCAATGCAGAGGGCACGGAACCAGCGGGATCCGACCGTTGATCAGTGGAAACGTTTCGGCTCTTCGGGTGAAACACATTTTTGATACACTAGGTCGATGGTCGTCTCCACAAACGCCGTCATCGAGGTGAACTGTGGTTCGAAATGTGCAGCGCGCCACAGACGCAAGACGGTAGTAGCAGTATTACGGTATGAGAGACTCTCCTGCACTGGCGTGGAACCTGTGGTAGTAATCGAAGACATTGTGACAGCTGCGAATCACCTGCATTTTTTTTCTTTATCGATTTTCGATTCCCCCGCCCCCCCCACCTGGGGAAGGGCGGGCTGACAGCAGCTTACTACACTGCTCTACAACCGAGAGAGCCGGCCGGAGTGGCCGAGCGGTTCTAGGCGCTTCAGTCTGGAACCGCGCGACCGCTACGGTCGCAGGTTCGAATCCTGCCTCGGGCACGGACATGTGTGATGTCCGTAGGTTAGTTAGGTTCAAGTAGTTCTAAGTTTTAGGGGACTGATGACCTTAGTTGTTAAGTCCCATAGTGCTCAGAGCCATTTGAACCATTTTTTTTTACAACTGACAGAAAGTTAAACAAAACAATAGAGAGAACAACTAATATAAAAAAAATGTGATAAAATGGTGACTTTGTTAATAACAGTAAAATGGCGGAAAGTTGCGGAACTTTACAAACACGGCGTTCACGATGCGGATGAACACACACAGGAAGGAGACATGCACAATTAAAAAAACACGGCGACAGTCTGGTTTCTGATCGCATGAGATAAAAACACTACTAGCGACAGTATGGTGGCTGTTCGCAACACTGACAGGGGACACACGACACTAAACACTCACTTAAAACAGCACTATAGAGGCGACATGGCGGCGGATTTGGGGGGGGGGGGGGGAGGACCCGACCCGGACGGACTTATGAGGGGGAAACGGAGAGGAGGAGAGGAAAAGAAGAAAAGGAGGAGCCGATGGAGGGAGGGGAACCACCTGCATCTCTTCATGCTTGGTGTCGTCCCTGACGGGGATGTAATCAAAATGGTTGAAATGGCTCTGAGCACTATGGGACTTAACATCTGTGGTCATCAGTCCCCTAGAACTTAGAACTACTTAAACCTAACCAACCTAAGGACATCACATGCATCCATGCCCGAGGCAGGATTCGAACCTGCGACCTTAGCGGTCACGCGGTTCCAGACTGAAGTGCCTAGAACCGTACGGCCACACCGGCCGGCAGTGATGTAATCCATCAGCAAAACAATTGTCCCTGTGTCTGAGCCAGAACAGTACTACAATGTTTACAAACCTACCAATAAACTGTCGGATTACTGGTAAGCAGAATCAGTTACTTATTTGGAACAAAGACAGACTAAAAAACTATTAAGCACGTGGTCATAACGTATTTTTGTTTTTTTTTAGACATTTACCCACCATTAATACAAGCCCTAAATAACAAATTATCGCCAGCTGGTATTTTCTGTAATCTCTCCCAGACATCTGACAGTGTGGATCATGTCACTCTTAGAAAAACTCAGGTTTTATGGAATTGAAGGCTATACACACAGCTGGTTTGAATCATAGTTAATGAGCAGAAAGCAAAACGTTGTGCTGAACAGCACAAAGCATGTTGGGAGGATGGTAAATTCTAATGAATGGGGAGTTATCACAAAGGGAGTCCCATAGGGTTCAATTTTAGGTCCTCCGCTGTTCCTTATTCATTTGAATGACCTCCCACTTAGCGTTCAGCAAGCAGAACTAGTAATTTTTGCAGATGACACGAGTGTTATAGTAAATCCTAGTCCAGAAAAATCAGCTGAAAATATTGTTAAGGATGTGTTTCAAAGAATTATTAAGTGGTTCTCCGAAAATGGACTCTCCCTTAACTTTCAAAAAAATCTCAGTGTATCCAGTTCTGTACGCTGAATAGGGTCATACCGACAATTGATCTAGCATATGAACAGGGCTCAGTAAACAGGGTAGATTTCTCCATTTTTGGGTGTTCACATTGATGACAATTTGAAATGGAAGAAGAGTATTACCGAGCTTCCCAAACAACTTTCTTTTGCTCTTCATGTAATCGTTAGTCTTGGTAATATACAGATCAGCCTCCTAACGTACTTTCCATATTTCCACTCAACAATGTCGCATGGAATAGTTTTCTGGGGTAACTCACCACTTAGACATAAAGTAGTGATTGCACAAAAGAGAGCAGTGAGAATAATTAGTGGTGTTCACCCAAGGACGTCATATAGGCACCTTTTTAAGGAGTTACATATTTTAACTGCACCATCAGAGTACATTATTCGCTAGTGAAATTCGTTACAAATAATCCACCTCAATTCGCCAAGAACAGTGATGTTCACACTTGCAACACTAGACGGAAAAATGACCTTTCCTATCCGTTACTGGAGATGTCAGTGGCTCAAAAAGGAGTACATTATTCAGCAAAAAAAAATCTTTGATCTTTTGCCCAACAACAAAAAGTGTCTGGCAGGTAGCAGATCAAGTTTTAAATCTAGCTTAAAATCATTTCTTTTGGACATCTCCTTCTACTCCATGGGCGAGTTTCTGTTTCAGAAATGGTAAAAAAAGTACCTCCAAATGTCAAGTTTGTTTGTGTGGCCATCCTCCGCAGCAAGCATATAAATACTTGTTTTGCAAATCAAACTGCCTTTTCCTGCTGCTAATTTTCTTGCAGGGTCAGAAGGTGCTTTTTGTTGTTGATTCTAATTATTCTCATGTCATCTTCTCTAGTGGTTAGCTGGTGGTCATTTTCTCTTAGGTGTTCCGCAAACGTGGAGTGCTTTGTCCCATTTTTCCATGCCCTCATGTGTTCCTTGTATCTGACATCGAATGTTCTCCCTGCTTGCCCTATGTATGTGCCTTCACAAGTGTACATTGTAACTGGTATATACCTGCTTTCTGGTATATGTCTCGGATGTTTGTTGTCAGTTTTGGGGTGTATTTTTGTATAGAATTGTCTGTTGTGTATGTTATGTTTATTCCCTGTCTTTTGAAAATGTTGGTGATTTTATGAGTGAGTTTGTGTTTGTTTGTCATTGTGTACCATCTTGGGTTTTCTTTCGTCTTTTTCTGATTGTCCTGTGTAATTGTTATGGGACTGCGCGTTTGTGTTTGGTTCTGTTGTGTTGTTATCTGTGGTTTGGAGCTTTCTGCTTTTATTTTACTTTTAATTTTGTTGTTTAGCTTTGTGACTGTGTTATTATTGTAACCATTATTTTGTGTTATCTGCATTATTATGTCCAGTTCTTTTTGGTAGCTTTCTTTGGTGAGTGGTACTGTGTTGAAACTATGGAGCATGTGTCGAAGTGCTGCTTGCTTTTGTGCGTGTGGGGAATGATAATGTCCGTTGCTGTGGGTTTACGGTAAATTTCAAACATATGCTTATTGTTTTCTTTTTTGATTGTTATATCCAGAAAGTTAATTTGGTTGTTCTGTTCTCTTTCAGTTGTGAATTTTATATTTTTATGTATCTTGTTGATGTCAGTATGTAGTTTTTCAATTTTTGTCTGTGGTTCATCTATTAAGCAAAGGATGTCATCCATATACCTGAACCAATATAATATATTGCATTCTTTTGCTATTATTTTTGTGAAAATGATCTGTTCAATGTGGTTTACAAAAATATTTGCGAAGGCTCCTGAAACTGGGGACCCCATTGGCAATCCATCATCTTGTAAATAAAATTCATTACTGAACTGGAAGTAATTTTGTTCTGTTATGAGCTTTATTAGTGTGCATACTTCTTCAATATGTTCATCAGGGAGTTGACTATAAGTTTTCAGGTTCTTATGTATAATTTATATTGTTTCTGGTACTGGTACGACGGAATACATGTTTTCTATATCAAATGAGAGGAGTGTTGCTGTGTCTGCGATTTTTACATCCTTTACTTGTTGTATTAGCTGTGCAGTGTTTTTAACGGTTCTGTCTTCTTGTACCTTGAAATTTTCAGACAATACTTTTAGCATCTATCCTGCAAGCTTGTAAGTGGGAGATTTTCTGAAATCCAGTATTGGACTTACAGGAAGGTTCGGTTTGTGGATTTTTGGTTGGCTTCGGAGGACCGGTGCAGTGGGACTGATCTGTGTCAACTTCCTTTTCTCTGTGTTATCCAGCCGGCCAGTGTGGCCATGCGGTTCTAGGCGCTTCAGTCTGGAACCGCGTGACCGCTAAGGTCGCAGGTTCGAATCCTGCCTCGGGCATGGATGTGTGTGATGTCCTTAGGTTAGTTAGGTTTAGGTAGTTCTAAGTTCTAGGGGACTGATGACCACATATTTTAAGTCCCATAGAGCTCAGAGCCATTTGAGACATTTTTGTGCTATCCAGGATAATGTCAATATTTTTCAGAGTGTTTTTTACTTTTGTCTGGACTCTGTTTGTTGGGTCTGATTTTAATTTTGTAATGTTATTCTGTGAGATGAATTCTTGTGTTTTCTCAATGTATTGTTCTTTGTCTATCAGTAGTACTGTCTTCCCCTTGTCTGCTTTTGAAATCATAACATTTTCATTTTGAAGTTTTCTCTAAATGTAGTTGCATGTGTAGAACTAAAAATTTCAGTAATATTAATATTAGCACTATTCATGTGTGTGTGTGTGTGTGTGTGTGTGTGTGTGTGTGTGTGTGTGTGTATCTCGTAATCTGACTTGTTCCACATTATATCGATAAAATAATCGGGAAAATGATCTACACAACTAAAACTAAAACTAAACATCCGTGTATGAATGCAGTCATCTCAGCTTTTGAAGGAGGAAATATTAGTAAATTACGGGTATCATGCAAAGATGGCCTATTGTGAAGGCACCGAACCGCGTACAGGCTCGAATTAATACTCATAAAGCCGCAGAGACGAATGTGTCGCCGTTTGTGTATGTAAACTTGGAGTACAAATTTCCAAAGTTGTTAATATGATGAAATTCCTCACCTTTGAATAAATATTTAGTTATACGATAGTCCTCTTTAACAGAACACCGCTTTCTTATTTCTTTTTACAAGATATTACGCCTCAGCGTTTAAATAAACTTAATTCTCTAATTTCGCAATGCCTGACGTGCAATAATACAATTAGATCCGCTCCGACAACACCTACTTCCATTCCAGTATCTCAAGCCGTAGTGAAAACAATTAAGCCAGTGTCAAGGATGCTATATCAGCAAACAGTAGCAACGCCTACAAAGAATTTACTCTCGCAATCGCTTTCTGCCGCAAATACGATAATCCTCAAGCGCGCATGACATGTACATGTATGTTGACATTCGGGCTGTAAATCACTGTCAGCATTGCTGATACACACAATAGAACGTTTCTCATCTTCGATGTCGGTTTGCGGCGCTACGGGTTGTTGGGAAAGAGCTCGCTGATATACACTACTGGCCATTAAACTTGCTACACGAGGAAGAAATGCAGATGATAAGCGGATATTCATTGGACAAATATATTATACTAGAACTGACATGTCATTACATTTACACGCAATTTGGGTGCATAGATCCTGAGAAATCAATACCCAGAACAACCACCTATGGCCGTAATAACGGCCTTGATACACCTGGGCATTGAGTCAAACAGAGCTTGGATGGCGTTTACAGTTACAGCTGCCCATGCAGCTTTAACACGATACCACAGTTTATCAAGAGTAGTGACTGGAGTATTGTGACGAGCCAGTTGCTTGGCCACCATTGACCAGACGTTTCCAATGGGTGAGGGATCTGGAGAATGTGCTGGCCAGGGCAGCAGTCGAACATTTTCTGTATCCAGAAAGGCCCGTACAGGACCTGCAACATACGGTCGTGGAGCATCCTGCTGAAATGAAGGGTTTCGCAGAGATCGAATGAAGGGCAGAGTCACGGGTCGTAACACATCTGAAATATAACGTCCAATGTTCAAAGTGGCGTCAATGCGAACAAGAGGTGACCGAGACGTGTAGCCAATGGCACCCCATACCATCACGCCGGGTGATACGCCAGTGTGGCGATGACGAATTCACTCTTCCAATGTGCGTTCACCGCGATGTCGCCAAACACGGATGCGACCATCATGATGCTGTAAACAGAACCTGGATTCATCCGAAAAAATGACGTTTTGCCATTCGCGCACCCAGGTTCGTCGTTGAGTACACCATCGCAGGCGCTCCTGTCTGTGATGCAGCGTCAAGGGTAACCGCAGCCATGGTCTCCTAGCTGATAGTCCATGCTGCTGCGAATGTCGTCGAACTATTCGTGCAGATGGTTGTTGTCTCGCAAACGTCCCCATCTGTTGAATCAGGGATCGAGACGTGGCTGCACGACCCGTTACAGCCATGCGGATAAGATTCCTGTCATCCTGACTGCTAGTGATACGAGGCTGTTGGGATCCAGCACGGCGTTCGGTATTACCCTCCTGAACCCACCGATTCCATATTCTGCTAACAGTCATTGGATGTCGACCAACGCGAGCAGCAATGTCACGATACGATAAACGACAATCGCGATAGGCTACAATCCGACCTTTATCAAAGTCCGAAACGTGATGGTACGCATTTCTCCTCCTTACACGAGGCATCACAACTACGTTTCGCCAGGAAACGCCGGTCAACTGCTGTTTGTGTATGAGAAATCGGTTGGAAACTTTCCTCATGTCAGCGCGTTGTAGGTGTCGCCACCGACGCCAACCTTGTGTGAATGCTCTGAAAAGCTTAGCATT
Source organism: Schistocerca cancellata (assembly GCF_023864275.1). Taxonomy (NCBI): domain Eukaryota; kingdom Metazoa; phylum Arthropoda; class Insecta; order Orthoptera; family Acrididae; genus Schistocerca; species Schistocerca cancellata. The sequence continues at coordinate 560,014,449 of NC_064631.1, read as the reverse complement.
TGCATATCACAGCATCTTCTTCCTGTCGGTTAAATTTCACGTCTGTAGCACGTCATCTTCGTAGTGTAGGAATTTTAATGGCCAGTAGTCTACCATCTAAGCTGTAAGACACTGTCAGCACATCTAATGTACACAGTCCATCTCAAACTAGCCTATTTCTCATCCTTTGAGTCGAATTATGCCATTATAGCCTGTTGGGGAAAGTGTTTTCTGTATATTCGTGCTGCTTTAAAGGCACTGCATCCTGCTGCACCATACATTTAATGCGTGTCTGCCTACTCTCGTGACGACTAACGCTTCATCCTTGACTGGGCGTCATATACTGCACACAGTAACGCACTTCACCATGGACGCAACACAAGTCGGCTGATGCTAACGGGCTCTGTGCGATGCATGTTGTCGTCACAAGACACACATGCTTTGCAGTATGTCTGCTTGGTGGTCAGGGACGTAAGCCCGCTGCCTGGTCCAGTGTATAACAGACAAAATGGTTCAAATGGCTCTCAGCACTATGGGACTTAACTTCTGAGGTCATCAGTCCCCTAAAACTTAGAACTACTTAAATGTAACTAACCTAAGGACATCACACACATCCATGCCCGAGGCAGGATTCGAACCTGCGACCGTAACGGTCGCGCGGTTCCAGACTGTAGTGCCTAGAACCGCTCGGCCACTCCGGCCGGCTATAACAGACACCGGGGATTTTTGCGAGAGTGCGGCAGACCTGCATGCGCCGCTGCAAGACATGTATTAAGACTAGAGGTCGTCGCTTTGAACAATGAACACGAGTTACGTTGTTATACCTTGTACCCGGTGTATGTCCAGAACACAATAAATTTGCATTTCGGATCATTGGTCCCCTATCTCAATATAATCGGTACTACCTCCTGTTCAAATATTTGAGACCTCCTGCAACAATTCAGAGACTGATGTAGTGCGTTATGAGAACCAGGATGGAACAAAATGAAATGATCGTATGACATTGTTGGCCGGGCTGTGCCAGTCGGTTTCGTCCGCCAAGTGCAAGTCTTATTTCATTCGGTGACACATTGGGCGACCTGCGGCCGGTGATAAGGATGGAATGATGACAACACAACACCCAGGCCCCGAGCAGAGAAAATCTCCAACCCTGCCGCGAATCTAACCCGGGCCCAGTGTATGGGAGGCAAGCACCTTAGCACCCAGCTAACCAGGCTGACGGGATGGAACAGAAAACTAAGGAATCTAACTTACCCATAATATATCTTACTTTGTACATAGTATAAATAAATACATCGTTGTTTAATTCATTTACTAAATGTCTGTTGTGTTCTACGCCGCCACGTGTAAAAAATAAACACTGCCCCCTCAACATTAGGAACAAATAACCTACGAAGACACGCCATCAGGGAAAATACATTGCTCACATTCTATTATCCTTCCTACATCTGCCTCAAGGATCTCGATCTCTCCATCGTGCAGGCCACTGTTCTCCTCGGCAGGTCTCTCTTGGAGGAGAGCTACCACAGAGACATCGCAAAAACCATCATCACACATCTTGACGACAGCCATTGGCTGAGGAAGGTCCAGTAAAGTGACCGTAAATGGCCTGTTGATCTTCAGTTCAGAAATCATTCCACACATTTCGGAAGTAGAACTAAAATATCATAAATATAAGGAAAAGAAGATAAAGAAAGAATAGAACAAGTCGAAGGAGAAGAAGAATCCAGTAACTAAACGTCATCAGTCCCCCAAACCCACTTACGGAAATTATGCAAACTGTCAACAATTAACCACTTTCAATATCAACGTGATAATTAACGCAGCGATTATCCAACAGAATTGGCTACAGCTACTTTTGCCCCATCCCTGACCTTAAAAGCCTAATAACAATCCACGCAACAGTTGGTGTATCCCTGAAGGAAACCCGATCCCCCGCAAAACACTCTCCTAGTATCAGAAGTTGCAAAGCATATTACAAAAATCAGGCTGTCACAGGCGCCACATAGGGTGTGATTTCTACGTGGGTGTATAACGTCGTAGCACATTGCCACGACATAGTTCCTGATCGCATATGTGCCCAGATGCTACATGTTTCCCAAAAGCAAATCAATTCTCTTTAGTAAATGGGGAGTCATTGTAGTAATAAAATCCAGTTTGATTTTGACTTGGTTTTGTTTATCTTGGTTGGGATTAGGCGAAAACTTCGGCTTTTATTAATTCCTGCTGTTGTTGGCGAGCCTGCTGTAAGCAGTGTGATGCGTGTATCCGTCATATGAGAGGGTACAGAGGTGGAAGTATACTTGGGAACGGTATGTTGTGCTGCAGCATTACAAAGCAGATCTCTGTCTGCTGGACTCCGGAGATGATGGAATCTACACGCACTAGCACAACACAATAACAGTATTTTTATAAACCATGTTGCTATAAGAAACTTATTCCACTAACACACTAGGCACCATAAGTACAATTGTATGGATATCGTCATGCGGAATGTTCCGCCGAAATTCTAGAAATTTTTGTCGCATTGATGGGCCGCAGTTCTGGGAAGGCGGAAGCTCCTGGCTGCAGTTGCAGTCCGAGGGATCGTACAGCGGCTGGCCACCACTTTCAAGTCTCGGGGATGGCTTGCAGAAGGTCCGGCCACCGGGGAGTCACCCAGCGACGGGCAGGGTACGGCTGTTAATCCACTACGATGGACACTGAAGAGCCAGAGAAACTGGTACACCTACCTAATATCGTGTAGAGACCCCGCGAGCACGCAGAAATGCCACAGCACGACGTGGCATGGAATTGACTAATGCCTGAAGTAGTGCTGGAGGGAACTGACACCATGAATCCTGCAGGACTGTCCATAAATCCGAAAGAGTACGAGGGTGTGAAGAGCTCTTCTGAACAGCACTTTGCAAGGCATCCCAGATGTGCCCAATAATGTTCATGTCTGGGGAGTTTGGTGGCCAGCAGAAGTGTTTAATCTCAGAAGAGTGTTCCTGGAGTAGCTCTGTAGCAATTCTAGACGTGTGGGGTATCGCATTGTCCTGCTGCAATTGCCCAAGACCGTCGCGATGCATAATGAACATGGATGGATGCAGGTAATCAGACAGGATGCTTACGTACGTGTCACCTGTCAGAATCGTTTCTAGAATTATCAGTTGTCCCATATCACTCCAACTGCACACACCCCACACCATTACAGAGCCTCCACCAGCTTGAACAGTTCCCTGCTGCCGGCCGGTGTGGCCGAGCGGTTCTAGGCGCTTCAGTCTGGAACCGCGCGACCGCTACGGTCGCAGGTTCGAATCCTGCCTCGGGCTTGGATGTGTATGATGTCCTTAGGTTAGTTAAGTTTAAGTAGTTCTAAGTTCTAGGGGACTGATGACCTCAGATGTTAAGTCCCATAGTGCTCAGAGCCATTTGAACCATTTTTTGAGTTCCCTGCTGACATGCTGGGTCAATGGATTCATGAGGCCGTCTCCATACCCGTACACGTCCATCCTCTCGATAGAGTTTGGAACGAGACTCGTCCGACCAGGCAACATGTTTCCAGTTATCAACAGTCCGATGTCGGTGTTGACGGACCCAGGTGAGCCGTAATGCTTTGTGTCGTGCAGTTATGAAGGCTACGCGAGCTGGCCTTCGGCTCGGAAAGCCCATATAGATTATATTCCGTTGAATAGTTCGCACACTGATACTTGTTGATGGCGCAGCATTGAAATCTGCAGCAATTTGCGGAATGGTTGTACTTCCATCACGTTGAACGATTCTCTTCAGTCTTCGTTGGTCCCGTTACTGCAGAATCTTTTTCCGGCCGCAGAGATGTCGGAGATTCGATGTTTTACCAGATTCCTGATATTCACAGTACACTCGTGAAATAGTCATACAGGAAAATCCTCACTTCATCGCTACCTCTAAGATGCTGTGTCCTACCGCTCATGCGCACACTATAACACCACGTTTAAACTCAAAGTCTGGTAACCTGCCATTGTGGCAGCAGTAACCGATCTAACAGCTGCACCAGACACTTATTGTCTTATATAGGCGTTGCCGACCGCAGCGCCGTATTCTGCCTGTAGACCTATCTCTCTATTTGAATACGCTTGCCTGTACCAGTTTCTTTGGCGCTCCAGTGTATTAACTGTTCGTTGATATTTGATTAAGTGACTGGCTCGGTGAAATCCTGCAGCATGCAGCTGGCAGTGAGAATATCCCGAGATGCCCCATGTGGAGCGTTTTTAGGAGGAGGTGGTTTCGGGAGACATTTGGGGTGGATGGTCCGGCGATGGTGTGGACTGAGGATGGAAGTACTCGCCCAGGGCCGACGATCGAGGTAGGATGCAACGTTTGAGTCTGCTCGCGGGCGCGCTGGTAGAGGACTTGGAGATCTGCAGCGCCCACCTCGGGTTTTACGCATCCTAGACAGCTATCTGTGATGAGCATCTTCCCGGCTCTGGCACATCATGAATTTTCCAAGGTGCGTTGCATCCTCCGAGGCATGTTCTTTCAACCCGCAGCAGCAGTTGTTCACTTAATGGATATAACACAGTCTTACGGTTTAGTAGTTCAGTCACTGTCACTTAAGCTACAACCAATTAGGTACCGTTAATGTTGATAGAGATGAAGGCATTGTGTAGAGAAATCCACTCCTTCCTACCAACTTTACTTACCACTGATCAGCACCTATACGAGAGTCATTCCGTAATTCACAGCAACTATGGCATACTGTGCGAGTGTGTGCCATCACTGTAATCGCAGTAAATACGTTAGAAAGCCCAAAGCAAACATAAATGAAATCAATAGACAGGTTGCGACCGCATGAGTGCCTGAAACATTCAGTGTGAGGTTGACCGCCGGCCGGAGTGGCCGAGCGGTTCTAGGCGCTACAGTCTGGAACCGCGGGACCGCTACGGTAGCAGGTTCGAATCCTGCCTCGGGCATGGGTGTGTGTGATGTCCTTAGGTTAGTTAGGTTTAAGTAGTTCTAAGTTCTAGGGGACTGCCGACCTCAGAAGTTAAGTTCCATAGTGCTCAGAGCCATTTGAACCATTTTTGAGGTTGGCCGCCTGCAAGACAGATCCTCGCCCACACACCATACTCACCAGACCTCAGTCCATGTGACTTCAACCTCATGCTGCAACTGAGGAAAGCATAGCGTGGGAGGCGCTTTGCACACAGGGCGAACGTCCTCGAAGCATTTCAGTGATGGTAATGCTAATAGCACTCAAAGCCTTCCCCACCATTGGCAACGCTGCGCGTGTGTACTGGGGCACTATTTTGAAGAGCAGTAGTTGATTTCGATTAATTTTTGTTCCATTTGTTCTCGTGCAAAATAAATTTACACAGAGTGTAAATGTATGTGTTTCATTTCAACTTTAGCATGGCCTCCTGTACGGGAACCCCATTTTACATTGGTATTCATATACACATTGCCATACCGGTTCAATGCACATTGCGGAATTCACATGTTGTCGCATTATCACAAGATATACCACAGTTACCATGACTTACGGAACGACCTTCGTATGAAAGCGATGTATAGGTGTCTTAAACATATATCTGTTCTTTTTTATAGTGGTTGAACCTCAGACTTCATGCACGTTATTAAGGAATAAATTCATCGTCACAATGAATAACCTTTGTAATTTCAATACATAATATATCTTGTTCAGTTGATAATTTTGGTGTTTTTCGGTGACATATTTGACGTCAGTTTTTATTTTAACACGAATTTGTCTGTTAGGTTTGGCTACTAGGATCAGACAATATTAACACGCGTTTACATAATCCAAAAAAATGTTCAAATGTGTGTGAAATCGTATGGGACTTAACTGCAAAGGTCATCAGTCCCTAAGCTTACACACTACTTAACCTAAATTATCCTAAGGACAAACACACACGCCCAAGCCCGAGGGAGGACTCGAACCTCCACCGGGACCAGCCGCACAGTCCAGGACTGCAGCGCCTTAGACCGCTAGATAGTCCCTTACACACACACTACAGTAATGTTTCTTAACGGTGGTTCTGTGTTAGGGGTCATTCCGGTGCAGAAATTAATCACAAGCATTACCATACCACCGTGGCATTTCAGAAAATGCTTAAACAGTCCGCTCCACCTTAATGGAGTTGGGGTATCCGTTTGACACTGGGTACATTTTAATAGCTTACCACTTATAAACCGAACACTCAAGTTAGCTCACTCATTACTTTCAATTTTAGTCAGATATAAATACTGCAGTTAACCGTTTTTTATTTTTTTCATTTTTTATGAGTAATCTTCAAATAATCGCTTATTTTGGGAAATAACATTCTTTTTACAGCTATAAGCTGTCGCGGTGTGTGGACTGGGTGATCAGACTTACGTAGTCTGACGATGGCCTAGAAAGCAGGAAACAAATTCAGAACAAGATACAAAATAAATCTTATTGTGGAACATGAATAATGTGTATTTTATTTTTTAAAAGGTCTATGTTCCCCCGCGTAATGACGGAATTTTCCATAAACAGTTCTATCTCGTAGACTAAAATTTGTTGTTCTTGCTTGGGATTGGTTGAAGTCTGCGAATGTTTTACGAAATTTAAAAAATGACACCTTCTCAGCTTCAGCCACGTATATCTTCCAATACTCCATTTCGGCAACATGATTTCATTATCAAGGGCCTATCCGTTGCTTATATGTAAATTAATGATTAAAGGTTCTACCGAGGCATTGCATAAACCATAGTTTTTTGTTAAAATGGCATGCTTTTTTACGCTATTCGAAAGGTCTTTCGAAAAAGAAATTTAGCGATATAAAATTGTTTGAAGTTCACAATGAAATTTCACAAAATCATTTAGGTAATTTTCTAAGTACAGCACCCAGGTTCAAGAAAACGACAGATAACTGTAACAGTTTAATGGCTACCACAGAACTTGTTACTTTTTAAAGTGTGCTGACGTCCATTACATTAGGTTTCCCAAATCTCACTTACTGGATGCACTTGCATGGAAGCTACCAGGAAGTAATGTTTCTAAAGCTTTGTGGGGTATTGCTCGTCATAATGGACAGCTTGTTATCACGGTAATATGGGCCAGTTAACACGATTGTAGAGATAAGGCTGATACGTGACTGAGTAAGGTGCTAGGAGGGGAAAATTTCTTATCAGCTGCAATCAATCATCACGGCACAGCACAAATATTCATTTTCGAAGACGATATCTGTTTCATTCGTTGCGTAACAAAGGAAAGTCAGTTCGGTTTTCTGAGAAGTTCAGACTAGTGCCTTACATAGTTCCTCCACATTGTTTTGTCATGATATCTCAAGATGTTGTATTGTGCTCCTAAAATCCTACAAATGTTCAAAATCGACATGAAACACAATTTTAAGCGAAACATATTTTTATCAGGTCTTTATCTATATGCGAACGATTTGTGCGTCAAATACGTCTTAGATGGACTCCTATTTGTCAAAACTTCAATACCACATATGAAGCATGCATAAGTAAATTATCCGATAGTTAAAAGCAATTTAAAATCTAAACTATTACAGAGTCATATGGAATGATGTAAAGATATGCTTAAAGATTTTGCTTGCATTCATTAACGTATTGTATTCACACGTGCCTGTAAAATACTCTTGAGAAAATAATGATCACCTAGATTTTATGCATACATTGAGTAACAGGATTACGCAAGAAGGAGAAATGTAATTAAAAAGAAACTTAACATCATAAGTGACCACCATGGTTGGTTGGTTGGTTTGTTTGGGGAAGGAGACCAGACAGCGTGGTCATCGGTCTAAGTGACCACCATGAAGCACACGAAAGGAAGAAAGTCTGCTTTCTTCAAGGCAGAATTACGCATGACCGTCGAAGTAAGGAGGGTACAAGAAGCAGACTACCACAGGAGAAGAGGGCATTCCTAGCCAAGAGAAGTCTGCTGGTATCAAACGTGGGTAATACTGCTCACATGCGATGAACAGAAGCCTGACTGAAACCGGGCCATCATCGACATCTTCAGTTCAGGTTAGAATATACATCTGCCTCTAAGATAGGCAGTTTATTGCCAAAAGAACTCGATAATATCTAAAGACGTTACTACAAGAGATGCCAAATCGAAATAATCTGGATGTAGCTCAGGATCAAAAGAGGCTACAATATCGTAATTGGACGATTTTATTAAACACTTGCCTCAGGACGTTTTGTGGTAGCGAGCTTTACAGAAACCTTATCTAATATCGTAGGTAAATTTTCTAAATATGCTGGTGTAATGGGGGGAAACTTGACCAGTTGCAGAATGCGAGAGTTGGGCCATTAAGACAACAATGACCCAGAAGAGAAACTGGTGGCATCTTTCACTTTACACAACCCCAATCAGTTTGAAACCTCTTCCATGACACTGAAGGACAACTTTCCGTTTCTTACTATCCAGGTATTATGTGAACCATTGCAAGGAATATGGAGACGGGGAGTGAGGGAGTGGGAGGCAGGATGGGTTGGTTGGTTGGTTTGGGGAAGGAGACCAGACAGCGTGGTCATCGGTCTCATCGGATTAGGGAAGGATGGGAAAGGAAGTCGGCCGTGCCCTTTCAGAGGAACCATCCCGGCATTTGCCTGGAGTGATTTAGGGAAATCACGGAAAACCTAAATCAGGATGGCCGGACGCGGGATTGAACCGTCGTCCTTCCGAATGCGAGTCCAGTGTGAGGAAGGATGGGGCAAGGGGTTATATGCACGGCCCGCATCTCGTGGTCGTGCGGTAACGTTCTCGCTTCCCACGCCCGGGTTCCCGGGTTCGATTCCCGGCGGGGTCAGGTATTTTCTCTGCCTCGTGATGGCTGGGTGTTGTGTGCTGTCCTTAGGTTAGTTAGGTTTAAGTAGTTCTAAGTCCTAGGGGACTGATGACTATAGATGTTAAGTCCCATAGTGCTCAGAGCCATTTGAACCATTTGGTTATATGCACATCCGTTTATGCTCCGTTTCTAGTAAATTCAAAGTAATTTCTTGTACTGATTGTTCTATACATGCACGTGCTGTGCACTGTAGTGGGACGAAATTGAAGCGTCACCCATCCACCAGTGTCAGCCCAGTTTGCAGGTGAATATAAGTTTAATTTAGTTTTTGTTTAGGTATTTTTGTAATATTTTGTAATGGTTGTGAATTGCCTAAAGTTTTTGTATTTTTTTTTTAATGTTTCATGTACGGAGAGGGCGGCGCAACGAACGGAGACAGCATCTTCGCTGCCGGGACCAGAGAGAAAATTGCTGGCCACTATACGTCGCGGGTCGACAGCCAAAGAGCAACAGAAGATCCTGGAACCGAGTTGTTGCGTCGTGCTTCTAAAAATTGATAAATGAAAAATATGTAATCTTTTTATACAACAATGATATCATAGGAAGTTTAATCTTACTGAAAATGTTAGTCCTATCTTGTCAAGGCTCAGGTTCACGTCTGTATGTAGGAAGATAATAAACTAGTGGATGCTACTAAAGTTGAAATACGTGTTCCGAGGATTTATTTATGAAGAATTATGTGAATGAATTAATAATATATTTGACAAGAATTATTGAATTTTGACAGCGTTCATCGCAACTTTGAATCTCAAAAGTTTATACAATGTGTGATTCTAATATCGATTAAATCAAGATAACGTGTGTCAATATAATTTCTGAGGAGAAACAAACGAAATCTAAATTGAAAAAGTTCACGCAAACCAATTGGCCCGAGTGACGTAATTCTGCGCATACGACTCAAATGATGTTTTACAGTTTCGTTCAAGAACCATTCTGAGACAATTTAAAAAGAATATAAATAATTTTGAAGTGGGTTGTAACTGACGTAGGTGACAAAGTCTGCACATGGTCATATGTCAAAAGAAAATCGTTTATAAGAAACTTACGTCGTTGCACTACAGCACCTACGCTAACCTGTACTGAAATGTGGGAAATATTGAACGTGCCGATAACACCCGTCTACTTCGACACATGGCGTCATCAACGTGGAGGAAATAAGCCTCTCATCGACATCCAATATGCGCGTCGTGTTAGAATTCCAGGTTAGTCACTGCACCACATTGGTTGCCTTTGTCAACGCGTAATCAAATTGCCATCGTGAAACGCAGCCAAAACATCGCGGTATGCACAGAACACTACGTCACCACAACCTAAGTTCCAAAAAATAACAAAGAAGTTAAATTAATAGTCATTGTTGTGCTCTCACGAGGTCTGCGCAAGTACGACATCACACGCACTAACATCGCGGATCAAAGTTGACGTCCAGCATTAAGTGCTTATCTTCCAGCTCTGCGCTTGTTCATCTTGTGGATGTTGCCGACAGTAGCGTCTCGTTAGTGTAGTGCATTCGAAATCAGTGTTCTGTTACGTCATTACGCATTTTCCAAAAACGTACTTCGTGTATTTTCTTCAAATAAGACAACCAATGGCAGTACAACAAATTTTATTGTCCACATAGGTTTCATAAATTTCGGTGATATCGGACGATCTTCAGATCTGTAAGGTAAAAAAATTAAAACAGCTGCTGCAACTGTCTTGCAATCTAAGATACACAATGCAGGCAATGTACTCTCTCGTATATGAGCTTATCGGCTACAAGGTGAACCCGTCGCTTTCTATACGGAACATGCTGCCACATCATAAAGGGGTATGGTAGTGTTATTGTATTCGTGTTGTTAATGTAAGCTTCCAAGGAAACTTCAGTAAAGATTTCTCTTCTCTGAAATTTGTGTTCAATGTTAAACCTTTCTCGTTTTCAGAAAGCTTTCCTTACTGTTGCCAGTCTACATTACAGGCCTCTCCTCTTTTATTTGTGCAGTCGTCTGCTATTTTAATGCCCAAATAGAAAAATTCTTGTGCAAAACACAGCTTCTCACGTTCTAATTTAATTCCCTCAGCGTCGTCTAACTCAATTCTACTACCTTCGTTTAACCTTTCTTTAGCTGATACTTTCTTATTTACACTCCTGGAAACGGAAAAAAGAACACATTGACACCGGTGTGTCAGACCCACCATACTTGCTCCGGACACTGCGAGAGGGCTGTACAAGCAATGATCACACGCACGGCACAGCGGACACAGCAGGAACCGCGGTGTTGGCCGTCGAATGGCGCTACCTGCGCAGCATTTGTGCACCGCCGCCGTCAGTGTCAGCCAGTTTGCCGTGGCATACGGAGCTCCATCGCAGTCTTTAACACTGGTAGCATGCCGCGACAGCGTGGACGTGAACCGTACGTGCAGTTGACGGACTTTGAGCGAGGGCGTATAGTGGGCATGCGGGAGGCCGGGTGGACGTACCGCCGAATTGCTCAACACGTGGGGCGTGAGGTCTCCACAGTACATCGATGTTGTCGCCAGTGGTCGGCGGAAGGTGCACGTGCCCGTCGACCTGGGACCGGACCGCAGCGACGCACGGATGCACGCCAAGACCGTAGGATCCTACGCAGTGCCGTAGGGGACCGCACCGCCACTTCCCAGCAAATTAGGGACACTGTTGCTCCTGGGGTATCGGCGACGACCATTCGCAACCGTCTCCATGAAGCTGGGCTACGGTCCCGCACACCGTTAGGCCGTCTTCCGCTCACGCCCCAACATCGTGCAGCCCGCCTCCAGTGGTGTCGCGACAGGCGTGAATGGAGGGACGAATGGAGACGTGTCGTCTTCAGCGATGAGAGTCGCTTCTGCCTTGGTGCCAATGATGGTCGTATGCGTTTTTGGCGCCGTGCAGGTGAGCGCCACAATCAGGACTGCATACGACCGAGGCACACAGGGCCAACACCCGGCATCATGGTGTGGGGAGCGATCTCCTACACTGGCCGTACACCACTGGTGATCGTCGAGGGGACACTGAATAGTGCACGGTACATCCCAACCGTCATCGAGCCCATCGTTCTACCATTCCTAGACCGGCAAGGGAACTTGCTGTTCCAACAGGACAATGCACGTCCGCATGTATCCCGTGCCACCCAACGTGCTCTAGAAGGTGTAAGTCAACTACCCTGGCCAGCAAGATCTCCGGATCTGTCCCTCATTGAGCATGTTTGGGACTGGATGAAGCGTCGTCTCACGCGGTCTGCACGTCCAGCACGAACGCTGGTCCAACTGAGGCGCCAGGTGGAAATGGCATGGCAAGCCGTTCCACAGGACTACATCCAGCATCTCTACGATCGTCTCCATGGGAGAATAGCAGCCTGCATTGCTGCGAAAGGTGGATATACACTGTACTAGTGCCGACGTTGTGCATGCTCTGTTGCCTGTGTCTATGTGCCTGTGGTTCTGTCAGTGTGATCATGTGATGTATCTGACCCCAGGAATGTGTCAATAAAGTTTCCCCTTCCTGGGACAATGAATTCACGGTGTTCTTATTTCAATTTCCAGGAGTGTAGTTTGATTTAAGGGGGAATACTGAATAAGTTTTCTTGTTGTGGTCTTCAGTCTGAGAAGTTGTTTGATGCAATTCTCCACCCTAGGCTATTCTGCGCATCCCTCTTCATCTCCGAACAACTACTGCAACCTATATCTACCACTAGTTGAAACTGCTAGCTGTATCCATCTCTGTGTCTCCCTCTACAGTTTTTACCGTCCACACTTCCTTCCAACACCAAACTGACTAATCCTTTATGTTCAGGATGTGTCTTGTCAGCCGATTCCTTCTTGTAGCTAAATAGTGCCACAAATTTCTTTCTCGCCAGATCAATTCATTACGATGCAATGCTTCTAGTTTATTTTTGCTATGCAGTGAGAGTGATGTGAGCTCTATTTTCAAATGATGTGTCGTATCTCATATCTGTACTTCGAATACTTTCCAAACAATACTCTTCAATAGTTGATATGTTACCCCACGATGTTCTGAGTACAAGCATTATGATCTTTGTTTGCCAGTAGCATCATCGTTGCTGTAGCATTTTGTGATAAGTAAGTAAGTAAGTGAGTTGAGTGTTGGTCACACTACTGAATGACCTGGATATTGCTGACAGGGTACACAGATGTTTAATTTTGGAGCCGGCTGGGGTGGCCTAGCGGTTCTAGGCGCTTCAGTCTGGAACCGCGCGACCGCTACGGCCGCAGGTTCGAATCCTGCCTCGGGCATGGATGTGTGTGATGTCCTTAGGTTAGTTAGGTTTAAGTAGTTCTAAGTTCTAGGGGACTGACGACCTCAGAAGATAAGTCCCATAGTGCTCAGATCCATTTGAACCAGTTTTGGAATTTTGGAAATATGATCTGGTGAACATTAATTTGACTAGTGTAAAGATTTTCAAGTAATGCTGCTGCATTGTTTGCCTGCGTGTAATTTATGATGAGTTTGAAAAATGAAAGTTTTAGTGAGATTTTTCTTTATTGATTCGGGTTAATCAATTTTCATTGTTCAGACATAAATAAGGAAAGTTATTTATTCACATGGCGTGCACTCAAGAGTTATAGATTTATCACTCCTTTACCATTTCAGTAATTAGTTTCATGGTACAGTGATACAGGACTACTCAAAAACAAGGAACGGATTTCAAACATTTATTATTTTCAAACTACAATAGATGGAAAGAGGAAAGTTTAAATTTTTATGCACTCAATGTGAACACCATATGTTACACAATAAATGTCAAAGCGGTGTCTCATTTCCTGCCACACACGATGCAGCTGGTCTCTCATCACCGAATTCACAGCTTCAACAATGCGATGTCGTAGACTTTCTGGAGTGTCAGGTATAGTGTTGCCAACTTGATGGATTTTCCACTAAAACTGGTGGTTTCTATCCTCCTTTTAGTGGCGAAATATTGATTCTAGTGGCTGGTAGATTTTGTAGTGGTTTAGTAGATTCAGTTTCAGTTACTGAAAATGCGACCTCTCAACCACTAAGCTATTTATACGTTTCGCAAATGGTTCAAATGGCTCTGAGCACTATGGGACTTAACTTCTGAGGTCATCAGTCCCCTAGAGCTTAGAACTACTTAAACCTAACTAATCTAAGGACATCACACATATCCATGCCCGAGGCAGGATTCGAACCCGCGACCGTAGCAGTCGCACGGTTCCAGACTGTAGCGCCTAGAACCGCTCGGCCACTACGGCCGGCAATATGTTTCGAAATACACTATTTCTGCTTTAAATGATTTAAAGAGTATTTAACTTTTCCTGCGAAGACAACACTGATGCATTACAATGTGACATCAAACGAACCATTGCAGTCTATAGACTACATGCGGGGACTCCCTGTAGAATGAACAGTATTTAATAGAACCTGGATACAGTTCATTTCACTATCAAAGACGGCTTGCGCAGGTGCAGCGAGTGCAGCAACCGGTTTCAAACTATGGGTTTTCACTTATTTCTCTGTCGTTTCGAATAACCACTGAGCGCTTGCTTGTTGGCCCAAGCAGGGTGCGTCACGTCAGATGCACGGAAAAAATAACTCGGCTGTCGTCGTTCGTGGTGTGCACTATACAATTGTGATTCTCAGTGTATGGTATTATTTCACGACTTTATGCATGTATAACTATGCCGACACCACAATACAAGCGGAAGTTTCGGGATTCTTGGCTACGAGACCCACATGTGAAATATTGGCTTCAAGTTATTCAAGGTAGCGAAGTGCAAATTTTGAGGTACAGTTTTAAGGAGTCACTATGGATATCTGAAGTCTGATGGTATGTCAAACAAAGCACCTGCTAAATAAAAAGGTAAGCAACGTTTTTTTTAAATTTATTAGTCATTCACTGATCGGTTTTACAACTCTGAGCACTGTTTGACTAAGTAAATTGTTGCAGGTTGTAACTGCGCAACATAAACTAGCTTTTAAGACAGAGCGCATTGGGAATAAAAACAAGGAAGAAGTAAGACTCGCATTATTCACAGCCATGCATACTAGTATACGTGTAGTCGATCATTAGCGAGAGCTAATTAATCACAGTCATGAAAAAGATTGAAGAAATTCATTTGCACGGAACTAAGTGCACCTCAGTTATAAAAAATGTGTTCGTATCGCATTTCACTGATGTTCTAAAACAAGATTGCAAAGATCAGCTATTTAGCTTATTACTTGATGAATCTACTGATATTACTGTACACAAATACTTGGGATTGATTATAGGTTATTACAGTAAATTACACTAAAAGTAGTATCTACATACCTTGACCTTACTGAACTGCACGAGTGTAATGCTGAAGCTATTGTCTCTGCTATAAAAAAGATACTTCAACAATTAGATTTTAGACTTGAAAATTTAATAGCCACTGGTACAGATAATGCCCCTGCAATGGTTGCAATAAATAATGGAGAGTATTTACGAAATTGATAGAAAAGGTACCACACCTGATTTTAGTACGTTGCTTGTGCCATTCCTTGTAACTGGCTGTTTCAGCTGCTGCAAAATAATTTTTACCTAGAAATTTCGAGTTTTTTTACTAAAGAGACATGATTGGTTTAGTTGCTCCTCTTCTAGACAATCTCTTTATAAGGAGCTATACAAAACCATCAGCGATGGGCAGAAACCGTTAAAAATAGTTCAAGCGTGCCACACAAGGTGTTTATCAACAGAATCCGCTGTCACAAGTATATGCACAAAATGGTCAGAGCTAAAAACACACTTTTCTTTAACTAAAGTGCGCGAAAGGTGTCGCATGGCGCAGTATTGCACCCGATGTATACGAACGAGATTAATTACGCATATATTTCATTTTTATATATCATATTAATTGAAATAAACAGAGTCAATAAAATGTTCAAGTCGAAAGATACAGATCACACCAAACTCTTTGGAGAGTTGACTAACCTGATAGATGTGCTTGTCAGCAAAGTTACATTACCTGCAAATAAAGTTAATATTTTTACTCAAGATATTCGCGATTTCTTCGATCGAAAATGTTTTCTGGGATTCCGCTTTGTAAGCAGTTGCTTGAATTGAGAGAAAAAGAATTACCACGGGAAGATGAAGAAATGTTACATAATCGGTACATAACGTTTGTAGTATGCCTGATTGAAGAAATAAAAACAGATTACCAGAAAATTTGACGTTGATGAAAAAATCTCAAGACTAAGTGTTGATCAAGCACTTAATCACCAGAAAGAAATTATACTTGATGTAATGGCTCAGCTCAATAAAAGTGTAGAATTTATAGCAAGGGTGGATGATCAGTGGCGACGAATTCATTCGTTGAACTGGAACGATAGCAAGTATACAACAAAATTTTGGAATGAAGTATTGCACTTCAAAGTTGCTCAGAGGGAATCCAAATTTGACGAATTAGCGACTTCTGCGAATACTCTCCTAATAATGACCTATTCCAATGTCGATGTTTACAGACTATTTAGCAGTATGAATGTAATAAAAAAACAAGCAGAGGAATAGAATGAAGTTAAATCTCTTAACTGCTATATTGAGAATACGCTGTGGTTTGAGATTGAAAGGAAAATGCTGCAACGAATATGAAATTCCAATAAACGTTGTAAAACAAATCGGTACCGAAGAATCGTGTCAATCTGAAACCGACAATGACGATGATGACGATGATGATGATGATGATGATGATGATGATGATGATACAGACAAAAATTATTCATCTGAGGAAGATGAATTCATTTAAATAATTAGCTGTTGTTACAGAACTTTTTTTGTGTTCCTGAGCTTGACTTCTTGATTTATTTCTTGTATGTTCATTTAATGATTGTGAATATTTTATTACTTAATAGTAATGGACACTAATTACTAATGCACTTGTTTTCTTTCATAATAATTTTAAAAATTTTAGTGGAAATTCTAGCAGTTGTGAGAGTAGGGGCATTTTTGTTAGTGGTTTTCTGGTGGTTTTTGCACTTGAAACTGGTGGGAAGCTCACTTTAACTGTTGGCAGCACTGATCAGGCATAGGGGGGCTAAGAACTCGGTCTTTTACGTAATCTAACAGATAAGTTACAAGCTGTGAGGTCTGCGACGATGGACTGAAAGAGGAGGACAAGAGGACCATTTTGATCGCCCGTCGCCTCGCAGATCTCCAGACCTCATGACTTGTGACTTTTATCTGTCGGCTTACGTAAAAATACCGCGTTTTTATTCCCCCCCCCCCCCCCCTATACCTGACACTCTTGAAAGTCTACGACATCGCATTGTTGAAAATGTGAATTCGATAATGAGAGACCAGCTGTTTAGTGTGTGGCAGGAAATTAACCACCGTTTTGATATCTGTCGTGTAACGCATGGTGATCACAATGAATGCATAAACATTGAACTTTTCTCTTTCCAGGAACGTTGGAATTGTGTTTCAATCTTTTGTAGTTCGGAAGCAAAAAAATGTTTGAAATCTGTTCCATCTTTTTGAATAGCTCTGTATTTGTAATGAGAAGTAAGTTTTTCTTCTAAAGACGGAGGTAACGATTGAGGAAGGTATTAGGATTTAAACATAGTTTTTGAATGATAGTCTCTTTTACATCATTCAGTAAATGCCTTCTCAGGAATTTTATTTTTGACTGTGTGTATCGCCATACTGCACTGAGCGGAACACAGTTGGACAAAAGTAAAGCTGAAGTTTAATGTCTTTAGCAGAGTTGCATGTCCTTGGATAATTGCAATGTGCAAGGATTTTCTTTTATTTGGCTGATTTGCTGCTGCGCTGTATTTTTATGTTCATCACTTTCGAGCAGTGCCGAGTTTCCGTTGCCACAGGTAAGCCGCATAAGTTTTTTAGGGCCAGTCTGAAATTACAGTCAGGTCTCAGTTAAATCAATTGCTGTCATACGTTGCATTTAAAAATTAATACCGGCTCAGATCGGGTAAAGTCAGACTGTCTCATTCCTACTGTACAGTGTTACATTCACCTGCGTATCATTCAGTGTTTGGAACTTTATGTAGTCAGTCTGATTACGTAAGATCACAGAGTATTTTAACAGAAACATTTTGGTTATTTAATCTTTCAAAATTCGATTTGTAATTTTATTTACCATTATTATTCTGTTAGTTTTGTGTGTTGAAACTGCATTTCACGCATTCTGACAGAACACGTTGTAGCACTGACCATTGCACTGCACAAAGCAAAATTTCTCAGGGCAGCTTACTGAACACACAGTTTCACGTTTTGTAATTAATTTAGAGAATGTTAATTCAAATACAGTTACACAGTTTCAGGCAGTTATCATACGCCTTTCTGTAATTACACCACTTGTATTATTCGAGATCACAACACAGACACAAACGACGTCAAGAATGGAAAACCAGTTCAGTGCAGTGACAGTTCACAACATTCAACTTTATTTTTTACAAACACGTTAAAACGTCCTGATTAGTTATACTATGTATCCATTCTTTTACATCATCACAGATCAAAAGTTTGTATTCTATTCTGGTCTCAACTGCTTATCAACCACTCTTTGTTTCCGTACAAGGATACGCTCTGTACAAACACTGTCAGAAAAGTCTTCATAACACTCAAAATTTTTATTCGATGTTAACAAATTTCTCTTTTCCAGAAATACATTCCTTACTATAGTGGTCTGCATTTTACGTCCTCTCTACTTCAATCTCTTCTCACTCCCTTGTCAAAACTGCTTCCGGATTCCGAGTGGTGATGATCATCCACGAGACTCTTCGAAAATTCAAAAATAGCCCACTAAGGAACTTAAGAACACTCTGGGTACCACCTACTGTCCATTCACATAACGATAGCGAAGTTGAGAACAGATTAGCTGCATAATGTTCAGAGACATATAATCGCTATTTCTTCTGACATTTGACCGGTAGGTAAAGAGGTCTGTGAACCTGGCCATGTAGTATTTGTACTTCTTTACCGAGTTCGGTCGCCTAACGTGATCTGCGGCAGTTCGGTCTTCTTATCTGTTATATCTAATCCTGCTGTATCTCAGTCATTCCCTAAGCTCCATTTTATTAATTTTGGTCAGTAAACGTTGTGAAACATCCTCTCACAGAAGGCAGTAGTATGATACATCGGACCTATGTATTCTGTGTTACAACACAAGCAAAACAGAGCGAGATAAGAGAGCACTTTTCTTTAACATGGGACGCGTGTAATCTCTATCGGACGTTCCGATAACAAGAGTGTGAATGTTTTCTCGAGGCCCCTGCGAAAGATACAGCACAAAGACCCTCAGTGATATCACAGCTAAACTTAGCACAAAATGAGGGTTGTATGAGCTCGATTTCATCTTCTGCATTTCGTGATCCATTATTTCAATGATATATTGTGTCCCAGTAAGTAAAATCAAAAATTAAAAATAGAGAGCATAAAACTAAACAAAAATATTCAGTATCTCTTCTTAGCAAATTAACAGTTTACATAATATTCAAATAGTGTCGTCACCAGTCACTTAACTTCCACTGTTGTATAAAAGACTTCCTGACGGTTTCCATGAGTCACATTCAGAAATACACATCACTGTTGTTGCTGCATCTTTTCTAACGTCATCTTACCTTCACTGATGAGCGAAAACGTTATGGCCACCTGCTTATTAGCATGGTGATGTGCTTTAGAAACGCAATCGAACGGCGAATGCGCGTGGCATTGATTCGCAAGTATCTGGTACATTTCAAAAAGTAAGCGACACCAGATGTCTTTGCACAGGACACGCTATTCCTGTAAATTACGGGCAGTTGTTTCGTGGTAGAGGAGCTGGTGCCCGCTAATTTTATGGCGAAGGTTCACTATTTCAGTCACAAACTTTTTCCTCAGCATGCGAAAATATTTTTGTGGTGCTATCCTATTTGTGAAGGAATGGTCATCGTAATAAATTAAGACAAATCAGAGCTGCCAGGGGAAGATATAAATGTTCCTTCTCCCGCGCGCTGTTAGAGGGCGGAACGGTAGGAAAATGACTTGAAGGTGGTTCGATGATCCCTGTGCCAAACACTTAATAGTGAATTGCAGAGTAATCATCAAGTTTTAGATGTAAACTATCAATCTCTATAAACCATTGTATCTCGATTCTGGAATTTCGATCCGTAACAGTTATCGTGCTGAAACACGCCATCGCCATCGAGAAAGACACTACGCGAAGCGATTGCGGTGGCTCGCAATAATGTGAACATTGAAACTTCCTGGCAGATTAAAACTGTGTGCCGGACCGAGACTCGAACTCGGCACCTTTGCCTTTCGCGGGCAAGTGCTCTACCAGGAGAGCTTCTGTGAGGTTTGGAAGGTAGGAGGCGAGGTACTGGCGGAATTAAAGCTGTGAGGACGGGGCGTGAGTCGTGCTTGGGTAGCTCAGTTGGTAGAGCATTTGCCCGCGAAAGGCAAAGGTCCCGAGTTCGAGTCTCGGTCCGGCACACAGTTTTAATCTGCCAGGAAGTTTCAATGTGCACATTTTTGCGAGCCACCGCAAACGCTTCGCGTAGTGTCTTTCTCGATGGCGATGGCGTGTTTCAGCACCGACACTGTAGTCTGGCATCAGGTCAGCTACAATATGGTGCTTTACGGATAGGGCGAGCCTCCGACCTCCCACGTGTTGTGGTGAAACGTGGACGTCCGATGCCTTGTCACCTAGTAGTGGTTTTGCCGTCTCTCAACCACTTTTCATAGATGCTCACGATAGTAGCCAGCGGACAGAGAATCAGTTTTACCGTTTCCGAGATACCCGTCCTAAGCGCGGAGTCATAACAATCTGGCGCCTGTCAAAGTCGCTTGTGTCGGTAGATTCTTCAATTTCAGACCCGAATCGTTGCCGGAATGATTGTTCATTCGTCTCTACTCCGCTTAGGGGACGTCCATTAATTACGTGAGCGTATTTTGTCAATTTGTACCTTTCTTAGTCGGATATGGTGAGATTTAGTGATACTCTCCTGCCCTGACGTTAGATTTACCTGTAGTTTTTAAATAATTAAATTGTGCATGTTTTTGTTTCATACCACTAAATATACGTATATCGTATCTTCTACGTAAGAGGCCTGTTCAAAAAATTCCGGAACTTTGTCCACAAAATTTTTCTGCGCTAACCTTTAACTTAATCTGCTTGGACTCCGTCGAAATACTCTCCTCCACAATTGATACACCTCTCCCAACGCCGTTTCCACTTCCAGAAGCAGTGCTGGTACGCCCCTTGCTAGATCGCACGAAGCGCCGTCTGCGAACTTTCTTTTATCTCGTCTAGCATTGCAAATCTTCGACCTTTCAACTCGGTTTTCTACTTAGGAAATAAAAAATGTCCGCAGGGGTCATGTGTGGAAAGTGCGTAGGATGAGGCACCACAGTGATTTCATTTTTTGCGCAATAGTCACGAACCAACAAGGATGTATATGCGGAGGGGGGAGGGGGAGGTATCGTGACGCCATGCATTGTCTTGCCACACTTCACGCTGTTCCCTTCTCACAATTTCTCGCAGCCGTCGCAACACGTCCAGAGAGTACCATCGATTAACAGTTTGTCCCTGTGGCACGAATTCATGATGAACTAATCCTTCAAACTCAAAGAATACTATCAGCATGGTTCTGAAATTTGACCTGATCTGACGAGCCATTTTAAAGACTGACCCTTGCTCTCAACATCGTAACCACATCTCATCACCAGTTAGGATTCTCTTAAGGAACATCTCTCTCTCATTTGTGCGATCCAAAAGCTCTTTACAAAAAAAATGGTTCAAATGGCTCTGAGCACTATGGGACTCAACTGCTGTGGTCATAAATCCCCTAGAACTTAGAACTACTTAAACCTAACTAACCTAAGGACATCACACACATCCATTCCCGAGGCAGCATTCGAACCTGCGACCGTAGCGGTCGTGCGGTTCCACACTGTAGCGCCTTTAACCGCTCGGCAGCTCTTTACAGATTGCGAGGCGAAGGTGTCAGGATTTCATGACGTGATCCAACTGAAATGTTACATTTTCTGCAATCTCTTGGATCTTCAGTCTCCGACTGGCATGCACAATTTCGTTGAAGCTCCTAGCGTGAGCGACGTCGGTGGACGTCGAAGGGCGTCCTGAACGAGGGTCACCTTTAACTTCGGTCCGGCCATTTTTAGACCGTGTGAAGCATTGGTAACACCGAGAACCACTGTAGACCTCCTGCATCATTTGGCGTGTCTCTGTAAAGGTTTTCTTGACTTTCACGCAAACTTTATGCGGAGGCGTTGCTCCTCTAACTCTGCTATCTCGAAATTCGCAAACTGTGCGATACAACGGTCTACTCAATACAATAACTAAGTGCCACAACAACGAAACTTCAAGCAGTTACATATTAAACACATGTATGTGCAGGGGTGCCAACTGCATTTAGCTCCAGCACACCATTGGCGCGAAATTATGAATGTTCAAATGGCTCTGAGCACTATGGGACTTAAAATCTGAGGTCATCAGTCCCCTAGAAATTAGAACTACTTAAACCTAACTAACCTAAGGACATCACACACATCCATGCCCGAGGCAGGACTCGAACCTGCGACGGTAGCGGCCGCGCGGTTCCATACTGAAGCGCCTAGAACCGCTCGGTCACGCCGGCCGGAAATTACGTATGTTCCGGAATATCTTGAACATACCTAGTACTAAACTTTTTATGTGACATTAGAGGTGAAAACGGTAACTACGTTTAAGGTGCACTATAACAAGTTTAATTAAATTAACTGTCCTGAAAGCTGCCAAATAGCTCTCTGCATATCCTGGTTTTTGTAAATAATTTTCGCAAATGAGCAAATACAAAATAGGCTGCGACATTACCTTCCCATATTCTTCGCCCACCCCATGGGCATACATGTGCTTCCTGTATTTTCATGATTGGTCACATGACATCCAAGTGTTTTGGTAGTACAGGAAAACAGTCATTAGACGAAACTACAAACTTTTCGTGCAGCCACTCCAGGTTATCGTGTACGCCGCTCAACAGCTCCTCAGCCCGACGGGTGAGGGAACAACCTGGTCGAACGCTGACCGCAGGTGCTCGCTGGGTTGCACGCACCGCGGACCTACGTTTCCCCAGTTTCACAAGTCTTGCAGCATCTGTTACGGATAGTCTGATCATCCATCAAGAGAGATGGGTCGTAATAATTATACCGCATTTACGAATAGCCTGCAGAGGCAGATGGAGAAAAAGGCTCTGTGAAATATTACACTACTGGCCATAAAAATTGCTACACCACGAAGATGACGTGCTACAGACGCGAAATTTAACCGACAGGAAGAAGATGCTGTGATATGCAAATCATTACCTTTTCAGAGCACTCACCCAAGGTTGGCGCCGGTGGCGACACCTACAACGCGCTGACATGAGGAAAGTTTCCAACCGATTTCTCATACAGAAACAGCAGTTGACCGGCGTTGCCTGGTGAAACGTTGTTGTGATGCCTCGTGCAAGGAGGAGAAATGCGTACCATCACGTTTCCGACTTTGATAAAGGTCAGATTGTAGCCTATCGTGATTGCGGTTTATCGTATCGCGACATTAATGCTCGCGTTAGTCGAGATCCAATGACTGTTAGCAGAATATGGAATCGCTGAGTTCAGGAGGGTAATACGGAACGCCGTGCTGGATCCCAACGGCCTCGTATCACTAGCAGTCGAGATGACAGGCATCTTATCCGCATGGCTGTAACGGATCCCTGAGTCAACAGATGGGGACGTTTGCAAGACAACAACCATTTGCACGAACAGTTAGATGACATTTGCAGCAGCATGGACTATCAGCTCGGAGACCATGGCTGCGGTTACCCTTGACGCTGCATCACAGACAGGAGCGCCTGCGATGGTGTACTCAACGACGAACCTGGGTCCACGAATAGCAAAACGTCATTTTTTCGGATGATTTCAGGTTCTGTTTACAGCATCATGATGGTCGCAACCGTGTTTGGCGGCATCGCGGTGAACGCACATTGGAAGAGTGAATTCGTCATCGCCACACTGGCGTATCACTTGGCGTGATGGTATGGGGTGCCATTGGCTACACGTCTAGGTCACCTCTTGTTCGCATTGACGCCACTTTGATCAATGGACGTTATATTTCAGATGTGTTACGACCCGTGGCTCTACCCCTCATTCGGTCCCTGCGAAACCCTACATTTCAACAGGATAATGCACGACCGCATGTTGCAGGTCCTGTGCGGGCCTTTCTGGTTACAGAAAATGTTCGACTGCTGCCCTGGCCATCATATTCTCCAGATCTCTCACCAAATGAAAACGTCTGGTCAATGGTGGCCGAACAACTGGCTCGTCACAATACGCCAGTCACTACTCTTGATGAACTGTGGTATCGTGTTGAAGCTGCATGGGCAGCTGTACCTGTACACGCCATCCAAGCTCTGTTTGACTCAATGCCCAGGCGTATCAAGGCCGTTATTACGGCCAGAGGTGGTTGTTGTCGGTACTGATTTCTCAGGATCTATGCACCCAAACTGCGTGCAAATGTAATCACATGCCAGTTCTAGTATAATATATTTGTCCAATGAATACCCATTTATCATCTGCATTTCTTCTTGGTGTAGCAATTTTAATGGCCAGTAGTGTATTAACCGTTTTGACGGATCCCTGAAACACTGACCTTTTATTGTTGTCTTATATGCAGTAATTGCCAACGGCGTTACCGCAGTGGTAGGAGCGGTTCCTGTCAGATCACCGAAGTTAAGCCTTGTCGGGCTTGGCTAACACTTGGATGGGTCACCATCCGGTCTGCTGAACGCTGTTAGCAAACGGAGAGCACTCAGCCTTCGTTAGGCAAACTGAGGAGCTACTTGATTGAGAAGCAGCGGCTCCGGTCACGAAAACTAAAAAACTGACAACGGCTGGAAGAGCGGTTTGCAGATCACATACACTATATGATCATTAGTATCCGGCCACCTGGCTGAAAATGACTCACAAGTTTGCGGCGCTCTCCATCGGTAATCCTGGAATTCAATATGGTGTTAGCTCACCTTTGCCTTGATGACAGCTTCCGCTCTCGCAGGCATAGGTTCAATCAGGTGCTGGAAGGTTTCTTGGGCAATGGCAGCCCATTCTCCACGTAGTGCTGCACTGAGGAGAGGTATCGATATCGGGCGGTGAGGCGTGGCACGAAGTCAGCGTTCAAAAACATCCCAAAGCTGTTCTGTAGGATTCAGGCCAGGATTCTGTGCAGGCCAGTCCATTATAGGGATGTTAATGTCGTGTAACCACTCCGCCACATGCCGTGCATTATGAACAGGTTCTCGAGCGTGTTGAAAGACGCACTCGCCATCCCCGAATTGCTCTTCAACAGTGGGAAGCACGAAGGTGCTTAAAACATCAATGTCGGCCTGTGCTGTGATAGTGCCAAGCAAAACAACAAGGGGTGCAAGCACCCTCCATGAAAAACACCATCACACCAAAACACCACAGCCTCCGAATTTTACTGTTGGCACTACACACGCTGGCAGATGACATTCACCGGGAATTCGCCATACCCCCACCCTGTCATCGTATCGCCACATTGTGTACCGTAATTCGTCACTCCACACAACGTTTTTCCACTGTTAGATCGTCCAATGTTTACGGTCCTTACACCAATCGAGGCGTCGTTTGCATTTACTGGCGTGATGTGTGGCTTATGAGCAGCCGCTCGACCATGAAATCCAAGTTTTCTCACCTCCCGCCTAACTGTCATAGTACTTGCAGTGGACCCCGATGCAGTTTGGAATTCCTGTGTGCTGTTCTGGATAAATGTCTGCCTATTATACATTACGACCCTCTTCAACTGTCGGCGATCTCTATCAGTCAATAGATGAGGTCGGCCTGTACGCTTTTGTGCTGTATGTGTCCCTTCACGTTTCCACTTCACTATCAAATCGGAAACAGTGGACCTAGGGATGTTTAGGAGTGTGGAAATCTCGTGTGCAGACATATGGCACAAGTGACACCTAATCACCTGA
This sequence comes from Schistocerca cancellata, assembly GCF_023864275.1. Lineage (NCBI taxonomy): Eukaryota > Metazoa > Arthropoda > Insecta > Orthoptera > Acrididae > Schistocerca > Schistocerca cancellata. Next base: position 559,988,691 of record NC_064631.1, on the reverse strand, counting down.
CCACGTTCGAAGTCCGTGAGTTCCGCGGAGGGATCCATTCTGCTCTCTCACAATGTCTAATGAATACTGAGGTCGCTGATATGGTGTACGTGGCAGTAGGTGGCCGCAGAATGCACCTAATATAAATAACGCGTGTTTTTGGGGTGTCCGGATACTTTTGATCACATAGTGTATATCCATATCCTCATCCAGTGACGCTTAGCGGAGGATGTCGCGGCAGTCCGTCGATACGTTTGGGTCTTTCGAGACCTGTCCGCACGGAGTTTAGTCGATGAACTTTTGCGGACTTTGCAGATGAAAGACAACGTTGTTTCTACCTTCCTTTGAACCGTATTATTACCTAGATTTTTAGTCTCTGTAGTTACTGATGAAGAAGAAAATTATTGTCGGTTAACTTCAGCTTAGATTCCTTACACAATCAATTAACTTCTTGCTGGCACGTTTGTTTCGACCCGTCGACATGCTGCTTAACATACACAGTGTAAAAGTTTTTTTTCGTGTTGACGCGATAACATCGACTTTATATGTGTTGAAGTATATCACGACTGACTCACTGACTGACATGCAATGATTTCGACCGGCACGGCAAGGAGCTCCCCGAATGGAATCTGTCACTTGTGCTGCAATTGTTTCGGAAAAAGGAATCCCGGGCATGCACACGTGTGAGGCATTCAGTTCAGTTCAGAGAGGCCATAGAGATTGGTGGGCACTTCAATATTGTCTATGTTTGGGACTAATTTTACAACACAAAACCTTACCCATTTTAATAATGTATTCTGTTGTTAATTAAAAAAGGTGACGTGAGATTGTGATAACGTTTGTTTCTTGACTACATGACCCACCCAACTTCATCTGATTCACATTACAACTTCAATTAAGTCTTCCGCGCCTGTTTATTTTCCTGTATCTGTTAACAATTGCCGGCCGCTGTGGCCGAGCGGTTCTAGGCGCTTCTGTGCGGAACCGCGCTGCTGCTACGGTCGTAGGTTCGAATCCTGCCTCGGGCATGGATGTATGTTATGTCCTTAGGTTAGTTAGGTTTAAGTAGTTCTAAGTTCTAAGGGACTGATGACCTCAGATGTTAAGTGCCATAGTGCTCAGAGCCATTTGCACCATTTGTTAACAATTCCGATCATCCCTCTTTCGATTGCTCGCTCAGTATTTGACTGATTTCCGCATTGAAATTTCAGATATCAATGCCATAAATCAAAATTTGAAATAGAGGGTGTATCAATAAGAATCATCCGATGTGGCTCATCTATATTTCTGAAACTAATAAACATATACAATGACTTTTTTTTTGATGAACGGGAAACTCAAAATTTTTGTCATACCTTTTCATAGGTGTTCAATATGCCCCCCTTGAGATTCACGGCATATGTCAATGCGGCATTCAAATTGTTCCCACACTCCAACGAGCATGTCTTGAGTTACGGCTTCCATAGCTGCTGTTATGCGATGTCTCAGTTCATTCGTTGTTGGTAATGGGCGCACGTAAACAGAGTACTTTATAAACCTCCACAAGAAACAATCACATACAGTCAGGTACGGTGACCTTGGAGGCCAGTAACGTAAGGCTGAATCATTTGGTCCAGTGCAACCGATCCATCGTTCAGTAATCCTTTGATTTAAAAATTCCCGCACTTCCAGTTGCCAGTGTGGCGGAGAGCCAAGTAAAACTAGAGGGTTTGCTCTTTCCAACAGTACGCTCTTCACGGAAATATCTCAAATAACGTAATAGTTAAGATTTTTTTAAACATCGGATGATTCTTCTTGGTACACCCTGTATACACTCATTGCAGACATTCCCTTTCAAATGCCGTAGAATCTTTGTCTTGTGAAGAATGTTCAATCTACACGTCATTTCTTCTCAGTCATCACCCGGCAGCGACGAAGGCACAGAGATGTGTGATTTGCCACTTGACAAATATGGTAAGAGTGAAATGTAGAATTCTCAAAACAGATGTTTTTGAAATTCCCGATTCCCGCTCAATTTGTCTACTAATGACGTGCGGATTAGCCTCAACTGCAGCGAAAACACTTATTTGGGCATCTTCATTAGTTGCAGTTCTTGGTTGCGTCTTCTTGTTTGGCTGAACACTTCCGGTTACTTAGATACATTAACTATCCGACGAAAGGTCCGGACATTTAGATGCTGTCTGTCAGGATAACGATTAACATACATAGCACATTTTGATAACAATAACCACAAATAAACACAATATCTACGTTTTCTGCGACTGTTAAACGTTCCATTTTAAAAGGATTATTTCTTCCATGTAATTATTATGACTGGACAAGCATTTTTTTTCCTTTATTGTATTTCATTTCCCCACCCGGGGCGGGCTGGCAGCAGCATAGACGCCGCTTTTCAGTCGAGAGACAGTAAGTATGTAACAGGAAGACATTTAAAACAACATAAAGGAGAAAATAGGACGGAACATAGATGTAAAAGGGGGAACATAATGGAAGAGTGCATACAAAAGGAGGCGACTGTGCGCTTAGTCTGGAACCGCGCGACCACTACAGTCGCAGGTTCGAATCTTGCCTCGAGCATGGGTGTGTGTGATGTCTTTAGGTTAGTTAGGTTTAAGTAGTTCCACGTTCTAGGGGACTGATGACCTCAGATGAAGTCCCATAGTGCTCAGAGCCATTTGAACCATTTTTCGAAGACAACACTGACGTAGGACACTGATGACAAAGAACAAACTGGGAGGATCTGCTGTAGGGAGAAGGGGGCGAAGGGGCGGTGTTAGAGTGGGGGAGAGAAGGGAGACGGTGTGGGGGCACGCTGAATGAGGCTGGGAAGGGAAGGATGGAAGAGGAAAACAGCCATGGAGGGGGGGGGGGCAGAGGCTCAGGAGGGGGAAGGAGGAAAAACTGATCTGGGGGAAGGAGGGGCGGGAAAGGGGAGACCCTGGTGAGGAGGGGTCAAGGCCAGAGTACAGTTGCTAGGAAGGGTAGACATCATGGCGAAGTTCATCATCCAGGAGGGAGAGGAGCTAGAAATTTCCCTGATGAAGGATATGGAGGCTGAGCAGGTAGAGAGGAGCATGGCTGTGGCTATTGAGGTCTGTGGCAATCACGTAGGTGGAGAAGGTGCAGTCAAAGTGGGCCAGGTAAAGGTATGGGATGGGGGTATGAGGGCGGATGTAGATGGTGGCACATGTGACGGTACGGGTGGGGAAAAAGAGGCTGAGGATGAGATGCTTGGTAGGATTTTTGAGGAGAGGTTGGGGCCAAACAAGGTGGTGCTTGAGGTGGCCGATAGCAACCCCGCCATGCACCAGGGGGTACAGGTTATTGTTGCAGTGGAGGGTGTAAGGAGCTGTGGAGATGGAGATATGAAGGAAGGTTTCATTTAGGATGAACGCATCCATGCCGTGTCAATGGAGGGTGTGGAGGAAGAGGAGTTTGTAGGTGGGCAGGGAGCAGATATCATGCTAAAGGATACTGTGATGTTGTCGCACCATGGTAGGGGAGATTTAGATGAGGGTGGTGAGGGGGGTGAAGGTGAAGTTGTCCTGGTTGTGGGAGTAGATGGCATAGGTGGTGAGGTGGAATACAGAATGCAAGGGCGATTTGGGAAAGGGTGTGGGGGCATTGGAAGGGGTGGATGTTTTGAAGGACTATGGTGACAAAGCGGATGATGTCCTCTGCTGTAGGGGGAGGGGACAAGCGTATTGTCATACCTACTTTAAGTAATCATTGCACACAGTGGTGTAAGGTGCATTGCTGCATTGGTGAGAATTTTACAGCGCCATCCACTACAAAGCGAAACAAATGTTGCAAATCAAACATTCCTATTTATTTACATACTATACGAATATGTAATAAAAATGGTAGTACCTATTTTAAAAATGCAGTTTCTATCAATGTGACCTATGGCAGGGCCATCTAGTGGGCCATCCATAGCGCCATCTGTTTTTCCCCGTCATCTCAAACAGATTTGTTCTTCTTATTTTTTCGTTTGATGCTAATTTCGTGAGATATTTCGCCTGGTCACTATCAATGGACCACCCTGTATAAAGATCTTCATAACTGGCTGTACTAGCCCTGTAGTCACAAACTCACTGTATGCTTGAATTTTATATTACTTTTCTCTGTCAATGGATTGTACAGTGCAGTTATAACACAGGTGAAAACGATTCTGAACAGACAACACTGTTATCCCTCCAATCAACTATGAGCCTCACCTCCCCCTCTCGGCCTCTGTCCTTTTCTCAGTCTCCCTCTCCCCCCTTTCTGTCCTGTTTTTTCTCCACCTACATTCCTTGACTCTATTCTCTCCCCCCCCTCCCCCAGAGTCTTTTTCGTTTCCCCTCCACTGCCTTCCCTACGCCTTTCTGACGTCTGGCCTACTCCCCCCCCCTTTTCTGTACCCTCTCCCTCCACCGGCTCCCCTCTTTTCCTCCTCCCTCATCTGATTTGGTCCTCCCCCCCCTCCACCCATACCTACATGCCTTCGGAGTCTACAGTGCAGTGTTTTCCATGAGTGTTCAGTGTTGTGCGACCCTTTTTTAAAGTGCTGCGAAAAGAAGTCAGACTTTAGCCGTGTTTTATAACTGTGCCTGTCTATTTCCAAAATGTTTTTAATCAGCATCAGTGACCTCTTTGTTTTTTATGTTTTGTCCAGTTTTAAACAGTCACTGTCTTATCTCTTCTTTTTATTGTTATGTCTTCTCATTATTTTATCTGTAGGCCGCAGGGCAGCGTATTACGCTGCTGCCAGCCCGCCATTCTCTCGGGAGGGGGGGGGGGGGGGGAATCGAAATACAATAAAGTAAAGGGGGGGAATCGAAATACAATAAAGTAAAAAAAAAGAAAATACTGTACGTTCAATTTCATCTGGACTTATCACAGCAAGGGTCGTGTTATACGCCATATCATATCTTTGTGAGTTGTCAGTGTTTCCTTATAGACCACTTGTTCCTAACTTTCCGCTACAGATAAAAGTCCAAAGGTTTAATGTCTGCCGAGAGTGCAGCCCTTTTGTGTATCCGGTACGTTCGAGCCAATGATTTCCAAATGTTCCTTTAAGAAGGTCTGTAAGTATCAATAGCACAAGGTTATCCATTTTCCTCTATCTGTGTGGATTTTCAGCTGACCAGTAAGCAGTGCTCCGAAGTCTGATTACTCCATTGTTCGTAAATGGTACTTCATCCGTGAACATCATCTTTCATGGAAAGGCCGCATCACTTTGATGTTTTCATAGACACATTTCGAAGGACTGCAACTTATATTGAAACTCGTTGCAGTGAAAGTGTTGCTGAAGCGAAGTGTGGAAAGGACTAAATGCGATGGAATGTAGCGTTTGCGGAACACTACTATTGATGATCTCGTCGGCACATTCGATCTGCTTTGTAGTTCCCTGTGGACTGCACGTGGACGTGCTGAAAAGTATAGCCTACGAATCTTTTATGTGAAAACTCACTTTTTAAATAAAACAAACGTTGTTAACATTGTACATTGCTGCTAATCTCCAACCAACGGTGCGGGATTGCACAGAATGTCGGAGGAGCCCATTACTTGATCACGAACAGTAGATACGGGTGTGAAATGGTTACGATGTGCACAGTCCAGTGATCCTCCCCTGTGTCAGTCAGACATGGCCGGCAGGAACCTTGTCGAGAATCCCAGCAGTCTCGTTCCCCTGCAGTCCAACATCGGGCCACTGTCACAACAGAATGGGACACAGATCTGGACATTGCACGATTCGATCAGGCGACGAAATGGAGACCCACAATGAGACCCATTTCAGACTGTCAGGTGCCGATAACGCTGTCTCCCAGGAGTACAGGCATCTTCGCGTCCTTCACAGTAATCACTAAATGTCTGGCGCTGTTCACGTCTCGTATGTACTTTAAAATCCTGGAAACAAAGCTCGAGTATCATGTCGTTTTTGGAAACCCACTCTGTAGGAATCAACATGGATTCCGGAAACAGCGATCGTGTGAGACCCAACTTTATTTGTTCATGAGACCCAGAAAATATTAGATACAGGCTCCCAGGTAGATGCTATTTTCCTTGACTTCCGGAAGGCGTTCGATACAGTTCCGTACTGTCGCCTGATAAAGTAAGAGCCTACGGAATATCAGACCAGCTGTGTGGCTGCATTGAAGAGTTTTTAGCAAACAGAGCACAGCATGTTGTTATCAATGGAGAGACGTCTACAGACGTCAAAGTAACCTCTGGCGTGCCACAGGGGAGTGTTATGAGACCATTGCTTTTCACAATATATATAAATGACCTAGTAGATAGTGTCGGAAGTTCCATGCGGCTTTTCGCGGATGATGCTGTAGTATACAGAGAAGTTGCAGCATTAGAAAATTGTAGCGAAATGCAGGAAGATCTGCAGCGGATAGGCACTTGGTGCAGGGAGTGGCAACTGACCCTTAACATAGACAAATGTAATTTTTTTGCGAATACATAGAAAGAAGGATCCCTTATTGTATGATTATATGATAGCGGAACAAACACTGGTAGCAGTTACTTCTGTAAAATATCTGGGAGTATGCGTACGGAACGATTTGAAGTGGAATGATCATACAAAATTAATTGTTGGTAAGGCGGGTGCTAGGTTGAGATTCATTGGGAGAGTACTTAGAAAATGTAGTCCATCAACAAAGGAGGTGGCTTACAAAACACTCGTACGACCTGTACTTGAGCATTGCTCATCAGTGTGGGATCCGTACCAGATTGGGTTGACGGAGGAGATAGAGAGGATCCAAATAAGAGCGGTGCGTTTCGTCACAGGGTTATTTGGTAAGCGTGATAGCGTTACGGAGATGTTTAGCAAACTCAAGTGGCAGACTCTGCAAGAGAGGCGCTCTGCATCGCGGTGTAGCTTGCTCGCCAGGTTTCGAGAGGGTGCGTTTCTGGATGAGGTATCGAATATATTACTTCCCCCTACTTATACCTCCCGAGGAGATCACGAATGTAAGATTAGAGAGATTCGAGCGCGCACGGAGGCTTTCAGACGGTCGTTTTTCCCGCGAACCATACGCGACTGGAACAGGAAAGGGAGGTAAGGACAGTGGCACGTAAAGTGCCCTCCGCGACACACCGTTGGGTGGCTTGCGGAGTGTAAATGTAGATGTAGATGTAGATGTAAACACGAAAAACACCAGTGCACTCTGGTGGCCGTTCTACTTGTCACAGAGAATCGCACCTGTAGTCAGTCATAAATGGTTCAAATGGCTCTGAGCACTATGGGAATTAACATCTGAGGTCATCAGTCCCCTAGACTTAGAACTACTTAAACCTAACTAACCTAACAACATCACACACATCCATGCACGAGGCAGGATTCTAACCTTCGACCGTAGCAGTCGCGCGGTTCCGAACTGAAGGGCCTAGAACTGATCGGCCAAGGCGGCCGGCTCAGTGTACGTGTAGATAGCAGGTACTGGATATGATCGCCGCCCACCCGTCCCGCCCTCGGTACGAAACGAGCATTACGTGCGTAGGGCAGCATGTCTAATGTAAGCGGCGTGTGCACTCACGGTGATGACGATCTTGAGGACGCCGACGACGGATCTGGCGAACTTGGTGGGCGAGAAGCGGCGGTAGGCGAGCAGGTCCGCGGCCGACTTCTGGCGGCCGAGCGGCGCGTGCGGGCCGTGGTGCTGGTGCTGGTGCTGATACATGCTGCCGGCTGCCCGCTGCCGTCGCACTGGCCCGCGGCTAGCCGGGGGCCGATGCACGCGCTATCGCTGCCTCGACTCCAACCACGCCCGTTGTCAGCGCGCCCACAGACTCCGTATCGCCGCTTATCGCCCCAGGAAAACGCTCGGCAGTCGCGCATTATGAGTTTACTTTGACCCACGCATTGCCGCTGATATTATCGACACAGTCGAGGCTTAATAAAACTCTTTGAACCTCCAAAACAAAAACACTTACTCTACGAAAAACACTGTAAAGTGTATGTGTGTGTGAATCCCTAAGCGACCAAAGTGCTGAGGTCATCGGTCCCTAGACTTACACACTACTTTAAACTAACTTATATGCCAGCCAGGGTGGCCGAGCGGTTCTCGGCGCTACAGTCTGGAACCGCGCGACCGCTACGGTCGCAAGTTCGAATCCTGCCTCGGGCATGGATGTGTGTGATGTCCTTAGGTTCGTTAGGTTGAAGTAGTTCTAAGTTCTAGGCGACTGATGACCTCAGAAGTTAAGTCCCACAGTGCTCAGAGCCATTTGAACCATTTTTTAACTAACTTATGCCAAGAACAACACACACACCCATGCCCAAGGGAGGACTCGAACCTCCGGCATGAGCTACTGCGCAGTCCGTGACATGGCGCCTCAAACCGCACGACCACTCCGCGTGGCTGTGAAGTGTATCGCAGAGGATACTTCACAATGTAGCACGCATCACGGTCGCTTCCAGTTCCATTCGCGTTTTGAGCGCAGGAAGAACGACGCTTCGATGTCTTTACGTGCTCTACAGATAAGAGACGGATCGCGTACGAGTCGTACATTGCTGTTTGCAAACTTCGCAAATCAAGGGGTCGCTATTCATCTGTGCTGACGGGCTTCCTTCCTTGCTGCTACACACTGGGGTGACAAAAATCATTCGATACCTCGTAATATTATTGTGTCAGACTTGTTTCTGCCTGGCATAGTCCAGTAACTCGACCTGTCATGGACTCAACAAGTCGTTGGAAGTCCCCTGCAGAAATACTGAGGAATGTTTCCTCCATAACTGTCCGTAAGTACCAAATTGTTGCCGTTGCAGGAATTTGTGCACGAATTGACCTCCCGATTATGTCCCATAAATGCAAGATGGGATTCACGTCGGGCGAACTGGATGCAAAAACACTCGTTCGAACTGTTCAGAATGTTCTTCAAACGAATAACTGTTGACCAGCGACATAGCGCATTGTTTAGGAACAATTTCCAGTCAATGATCGGCTCAGTTTGACCAGAGTAGCCAGCCCATTCCATGTAAACGCAGCCACCAGCTTCCACAGTGCCTTGATGGCAACTTGCGTCCAAGGCTTCCTGAGGTCTGCGCCACACACGAAACCTACCATCAGCTCTCAACAACTGACATCGAGACGCATCTGACCAGGCCACGGTTTTCCAGTCGTCTAGGGACAAACCAATACGGTCACGAGCCTAGGAGAGGCGTTGCAGGCAATGTTGTGCTGTTAGCAAAGGTAGTAGCATCGGTCGTCTGCTGCCATAGCCCATCAACGCCAAATTTCACCGCTCTGTCCTAACGAATACGTTCGTCGTGTCCCACATTGGTTTCTGCGGTTACTTCATGCAATGTTGCTTGTCTACAGCACTGACAACTCGACGCAGACACTGCTGCTTTCGGTCATTTTGTGAAGGCCGTCAGCCATTGCCTTGTTCATGGTGAGAAGTAATGCCTGAAATTTGGTATTCTCGGGACATTCTCGACGATGTGGTTTGGCTCTCGGAACACTGAATTCTTTAACGATTTCCGAAATGGAATGTCCAAAGCGTCTAGCTTCAACTACCAATCCGCGTTTAGAGTCTGTTAACTCCCCTGTTGCGGCCATAATGACGTCGGAAATCTTTTCACATGAATCCCATGAGTACAGTTGACAGCTCCGCTTTTTTCTTTTTCTTTATTGCATTTGATTCCCCCCCCCCCCCCCCTGAGGGGGCGGCGGCCTGGCAGCAGCGTAATATACCACTCTACTGCCTACAGAAAAGTTAAAAAACATAATGAGAATATAAAAAAACAATAAAAACAGGTGATAAAACGGCGACATTTTGAAAAACTGTAAAATGGCAGAAAGTTGTAGAATTTGAGAAATAAAAACACGGCGTTGACGATGCGGAGGAAGACACACAGTAAGTAGACAGGCACAATTAAAAAAAAACATTGCGACAGTTTGGTTTCTGTTCGCACGAGAGAAAAAACGCAAGTAGCGTCAGTGTGGTGGTCATTCGCAACACTGACAGAGGACGCACAACACTGAACATTCACTTAAAACGGCACTATAGAGGCGACACGGCAGCAGATTGGGGTGGGGGGAGGACCCGGACTGATAAGGGGGAAAAAGGGGGGGGGAGGCGAGGAAAAGGGAGGGAGCCGATGGAGGGAGAGGACATAGAAAAAAAGGGGAGGCAGGGCGGATGCAGAAGGGATTGTGGAAGGCAGTGGAGGGGAAAGCAAAAGGACTCGGGGGAAAGAAGGGAATCAGAGAGAGGGTAGACGGGGAAAAAACAGGATGTAAAGAGGGGGGAGAGGGAGCTGGCAAAAGGACAGAGAGAGGTAAGGGGAGGTGAGGATCAGAGTTGATAGGAGGGATAAATGGAGGGAGAGAGGGCATCATCCGGGAGGGGGAGTTGATAGAAGCCACTGTGGGAAAGGAGATGAACGGTGTAGAGGATGAGGGTAGGGTGGACACAGCGATGAAGGCATGGCAGAGGGTGGGGGTTGAAGAGAATAGGAGCAACCAAGGGATGAGGGGGATTAAGTCGGCGGGAGATGCAGAAGAATCGGATATGTTCGAGGAAAAGGAGCAGATGGGGGAAAGGAATCAGGTCATAGAGGATCCGCGTGGGGGATGGGAGGTGTATATGGAAGGTGAGGCGGAGTGCATGGTGCTTAAGGATCTGGAGCGACTTATAGAATTTGGGGGGGGGGAGGGGCAGGGAGGGGGGCATCTCCGCCAATGCACTGCTCTTTTACACCTTGTGAACGCGATACTACTGCTATCTGTAGTCGTGCATATCGCCCTCCCACCTCAGTGTAGTTCCGAGAGTACAACGAGTCTGAGAATTGTGGTGCAACGCTCACTTCATACTTCTTCACTCGTTCTCTGTTATTAAAGACTACAGGTGTGTAAAGCTAGTCATGACCTATTATTAGTACGGAAAATGAATAGCCTACACGATCTTGCTGCGTAAAGTAGAACTGCCACGGCGAAATGACCGATAGTTGGGATCAGATGGCCTTCAACAAAGCTGTGTTTTGTGAGGCTGTGGAAGATGCAAACGAAAATTAACATACATCATACAATTGCAAATGTTTCCAGTAGAGGAGGAGTGATGTGCGCAGTAAGTTTCGCGCTATAGTTCACGCTTCAAACGAAAAATATACAAAGTTCGTCCAGTGCAAACAAAACGGTTGTATTCTTGTTTATTCCAACTACACCAAGAGTAGACCCATGCACTGCGTTAATCGAAACTGGGCACAAAGCAACGTCACCGTGAAAGTTTATTGTAAAACTTCGAGACTCGTGTTTGCATGTGTCTGGTTGGTATATGAAAAATGTAAAAAACATATTTTTATATTTAAATATGTATCAGCGCAGGGCAACAGCACTACATGAAAATTTAGTTTTGAACGGAAATATGTAGAGCTCACGCAATACGATGCGAAATCCAGACTAGCCGGTACATTGATCACCTCCCCTCATTGGCTACCTGAAATAATAATCCATAAAAAACACCAACGTACATCACCACTACAGAAATAACATCATCTTCTACTCCTCATTGGCTTCCTGAAATATTTACTCTTAAAAATATCTCTTCACTTACATACACATCATAATCCAAAACACTTTATTCCTTCATTATTGCTCAGCATAAGTACCATTTACATCATTGCATAATATCAACATATTTCGTCACACAAATACATCTACATCGTAAGCCCATCATTTCTTACCTTTTGCTCACGGTATTTTCTAACATAAATGTCAGATTGTACCCTTCCTCTGTCATTCCTTACACTGCGTCCAGTTTCTCACAAGATACATATTCAGCCGGAATTTGCAATCCATATCTCTGCATTACCAGTAGTCAATAGCTGAGGAATGTTAGCTCTGTAAAACTATTTCCAGACGTCTCAAAATGTCAGCAATACATCAGATCTCTGAAACAGTATTTACAGATTACCAAAAATTCGTAGCAAATTACTTTTATCACCAACTAGGAAAATAATTTCTTGTGGTGGAAGGTGAACTAGTCTCAAAACGTGCTTCACTACACTTACACTAGGATTGTAGGAGAGAGTTATTTACACTTACTACCTAATTGGGACAGTAGAAGAAGTCGAGTGTACCATGAATTAACCAGCCTGAGGAGGCAACAGCTGATATACCCATCATATATAGCACCTTACTGAAATCTTCTACTAGTATTAAACCTCTGAACTTATATGGTATTATTTTTCACAAGCACACTCTGACAATCACTGGTCTTACAATGGACACGAACCTTGATCGTGATTAAATTCATTGGCCTACCTGTGCGCACAGAACTATACTGATAGGCGTCGTCCACCTAGTGGTGCTGTTACGACTGTGCAGAAAACATCAGGTCGTAAAGTTTGTGACGTGTTTCAAGGAAGACTGTTCGACACAGAGAAAAAAAAAAACAACTAACGCACTGATTTATGTACATATTAAGATACCATATATAATAATATATACCCTATATTAGTGACAACAGGCCAGTGAAATGAAAATCTGCAGCTGGCTAACATTCAGTAGCATGTTTCTCCATCCCCATGCATATGCTTGGACCCTCCTTGGCCGGCCGCGGTGGTCTAGCGGTTCTGGCGCTGCAGTCCGGAAACGCGGGACTGCTACGGTCGCAGGTTCGAATCCTGCCTCGGGCATGGGTGTGTGTGATGTTCTTATGTTAGTTAGGTTTAAGTAGTTCTAAGTTCTAGGGGACTTATGACCTAAGATGTTGAGTCCCATAGTGTTCAGAGCCATTTGAACCATTTTTTTTTTTTTTTTGACCCTCCTTGGCATGCTGTCCCACTCTTCGACGGTGGCCCCCCTGAGGTTCCCCAGTGTGTGAGGAGAGTTCGTGCAGTCATGCACTACAAGTTAAACTGATCCCATATATGCTCGATCGAGTTTATGTCGGCGGATACAGCAGTCCATTCCATTTCGTTGATCTCTACCTCTTGGAGGGAGGTTTTCAAGAGGTTGGTGCGCTGTACTCGTGCATTATCGCCTTGAAAGACGAACCCCTAGTCGAAATGTTGACAGTAGGGCTGTATAATACGTTGGAGTATCTTGTCCCGGTACCAAACGGCACTCAGATTACACTCGATAGCAGTGAGAGGCGTCCATAATATCAGCCAAAACCGGGACTGCTCCATCTTCCTGCTCGACCTGTGGGATTGCATGCTTGTGATATATGTTGATGCCTGGGGATCTCCACGCTCTGCTAATGACCATCGGGCATCACACAAATCTTGCGCTCATCAGTGAAACCAATGGTACTGATTCATATTTCATAACCCACCTTCTTCGCGCACCACAGTGCTGAAGTTTTCGGACACCGGGATGCTAAATGCATCACGTGGAGACGGTTGCGTACTGTGTGGATCGAGACAATCCACCCACTTCCATCGAAAATGGCAGCCCTGTTGATTTCTCCTTGGTGCATCTAAAAGCCATAATTTGTAGGAAGGGGTCATCAGCTGTCGACCACAGACTACAACTATGAAGCAGTTCCTCAACGTTTTGTATCTCACGACAGTGTTTGAAAGCTCAAATGACTTCGCTGAAATGTACATAAATTCGAAGAGTAGCCTGCCGTGTTTCTTGCTGCAAAGTGACAATGCGTGCATGGTCTATGCTCGAACCGAGCCTCTGAGATATATCTACGACGGGCGTTCAATAAATAAGTAACTCATTTTTTCTCTGCTAATTTACACTGAAAAAAATGCACAATTTGTTGTGGGACATAATGGAATGTTCCTGCTTTAGCACTTATAGTGTGATGAAGTTCTGATATGTGTCGGCGCTATACGTAACCTTGAAAATGGCGTCTGTAACGGGGGTGCGTTCCAAGCAGAGAGCTGTCATTGAGTTTCTTAAGGCAGGAAACTAGAACATAGCAGATTTTCCTAGGCGCTTGCAGAATGTCTTCGGAGACGTGGCAGTGAAGGAAAGACGGTGAGTCGTTGGCCGAGGTCTGCCATCATCGCAACAACATCGCACAAACCTCTCTGATCTCTCACATGCCAACTGGCCACACACAACTGTGACTCCTGCAGTTTGAGAACTTGTGAAGCGCTCATTCGGGGTGATGGATGGATCAGGGAAAACACGCCTCTGCTCAACTGGACGTCTGGGCCAATAGTGCTGAGACTCTCGTCCACCAGTTTGGGTAATCAAAGATATTTGCGCATTGGGTTTCTCCCTAAAGCCCAACTTCCATCTACATCTTCCATATACATAAATGACCTGCTGGATGACAACGGAAGTTCACTCAGGCTTTTTGCAGATGATGCTGGGTGTATCGAGAGGTTGTAACAATGGAAAATTGAACTGAAATGCAGGAGGATCTGCAGCGAATTGATGCATGGTGCAGGGAATGGCAATTGAATCTCAGTGTAGACAAGTGTAATGTGCTGAGAATACACAGAAAAATAGATCCTTTTTAATTAACTACAAAATAGCAGGTCAGCAACTGGAAGCAGTTAATACCATAAATTATCTGGGAGTACGCATTACGAGTGATTTAAAATGGAATGATCATATAATGTTGATCGTCGGTAAAGCAGATGCCAGACTGAGATTCATTGGAAGAATCCTAAGGAAATGCAATCCGAAAACAAAGGAAGTAGGTTACAGTACGCTTGTTCGCCCACTGCTTGAATACTGCTCAACAGTGTGGGATCCGTACCAGATAGGGTTGATAGAAGATATAGAGAAGATCCAACGGAGAGCAGCGCGCTTCGTTACAGGATCATTTAGTAATCGCGAAAGCGTTACGGAGATGATAGATAAACTCCAGTGGAAGACTCTGCAGGAGAGACGCTCAGTAGCTCGGTACGGGCTTTTGTCAAAGTTTCGAGAACATACCTTCACCGAAGAGTCAAGCAGTATATTGCTCCCTCCTACGTATATCTCGCGAAGAGACTATGAGGATAAAATCAGAGAGATTAGAGCCCACACAGAGGCATACCGACAATCCTTTCCACGAACAATACGAGACTGGAATAGAAGGGAGAACCGATAGAGGCACTCAAGGTACCCTCCGCCACACACCGTCAGGTGGCTTGCGGAGTATGGATGTAGATGTAGATGTAGATGTAGATATTTGATGCAATAAAGTACGCACTCCACGGGAAGCAGTACGTGGATGATGCGGAGGTTACTGATGCAGCATGACGTTTCCGTTGTCGACCAGCAGAGTGGTACCATACGGGTATACACGCCGTCCCAGCAAGGTAGTGTAAGGTCGTCCCATTGAACGGAGATTATGTTGAAACTTACGGTTTTGTACCAAAGCAGTGGGGAATAATATGGTTTATTCGGATCCTCAGGAAAACAAACTTGATTTCAGAAAGAAAATGTGTTGCTTACTTACGGAAAGCCCTTCGTAAAAAGTGAACAGCGTACACAACCCACACTGTTCCGTTCATGACTGGAGACACACAGAACTCTACTGAACTCAGAGACTGCGCTTTTACTTTCATCTCTATTACACAGACTAGAAACAGCTTCATAACTCGTGCTTCATTAAGTTCCCCCAGACTCTAAAAGGTGAAGGATATCTATACAGTTAGAGAAATGACTCATATTGGAGGAATGTTTCGCCATTCTCTTATCTCTGTCAGTATGGTAACAGTAGCTGAGTTCCCCTCTTAGCGACTTGTACTAACACTTTTAATTTTCAACGGTCAAGGGACCTTTTTTTTTAACGGTCAAGGGTTTCTTTGTTTTTTTTCAGCGCTTGAGGTGGACATAGGTGCAGTTAGTCTGCTCAGGTATACTTCGATCCGACGTGACGAGCTGGTGTGTCTCCTCTATATAGATTTCTGAGTGCTGTTTAACTACTTAAAACATCGCGGAAGTGTTTTGCTTATTGATTCTAGTCAAATTCAGATTTTATGTGTGAATTTATGCCTCCTACTTTGCCCTTTGAACCACGTGGCTGTAGATTAGCTTAGCGATGTCGTAATACCAGTAAATGTTTCCATACTACTTTCATTTACTAAAACATCACTGAAGTGTTTTGCTTATTGGATTTCTAAAAACTCCGATTTTGTTTTGCGAATTTGTGCCACCGTCCTTGTCCATAAATACAGTGGGCACATTTAAGTTTGGGCTACGTCATGAAACGAGTACATGGTTTGTAATTCTTATATGCGTGTGTGCGCAATACATTTTGTTTCGCAGGCTTCTCTGTCACAGTAGTCCATTAGCAGTCATTTCCCGAAAACTCTCCGCCTGCTTAGATGGGTGGTAACGTGCTCGCCTCCCATGCAAGCGGGCCCGGGTTCGATTCCCGGCCGGGCTGGAGATCTTCTTTGCTCGGGGACTGGGTGTTGTGTTGTCCTCATCATCATTTCATCCTCATCACCGGCGCGCAAGTCGCCCAATGTGGCGTCGGGTGCAATCCGACCTGCACATGGCGGCCGAACTTCCCCGCATGGAATGGGGCCTCCCGGCCAACGATGCCAAACGCTCGTTTCCATCTCCCCAAAACTATTCCACGTAATTAACAAGAGCAGCTAACCCACAGCTTAATTTTCTTGCCCATATCTGAAAAGTGTGTTCTATAATTATACTATTACCATGTGTTCTCCACCATTAATTTATTGTTAACAGCATTTTTCGTTTTCACAGCTACCTTGACAATGAATTCGTGTTCATGTTATACTGTACTACGAATTGAAATTATTGTACATAAATTGTCCATTGTCATTAAAATCTTCGTTTTGCTTCTACTTTCCAAACGGTACCTTAGCACACTGTAGATAATGCTTAATTAAGTGAACAGCTACGGTGCTCCTTCACCATTCCAGTTCGTCAGAACAACTAATAGTTTTATTAAAAGTGGCCATCTTGCAAGGTGGCTGTATGGAGCGATTTTCAGTAGCTAAAAGTACACTCCTGGAAATTGAAATAAGAACACCGTGAATTCATTGTCCCAGGAAGGGGAAACTTTATTGACACATTCCTGGGGTCAGATACATCACATGATCACACTGACAGAACCACAGGCACATAGACACAGGCAACAGAGCATACACAATGTCGGCAATAGTACAGTGTATATCCACCTTTCGCAGCAATGCAGGCTGCTATTCTCCCATGGAGACGATCGTAGAGATGCTGGATGTAGTCCTGTGGAACGGCTTGCCATGCCATTTCCACCTGGCGCCTCAGTTGGACCAGCGTTCGTGCTGGACGTGCAGACCGCGTGAGACGACGCTTCATCCAGTCCCAAACATGCTCAATGGGGGACAGATCCGGAGATCTTGCTGGCCAGGGTAGTTGACTTACACCTTCTAGAGCACGTTGGGTGGCACGGGATACATGCGGACGTGCATTGTCCTGTTGGAACAGCAAGTTCCCTTGCCGGTCTAGGAATGGTAGAACGATGGGTTCGATGACGGTTTGGATGTACCGTGCACTATTCAGTGTCCCCTCGACGATCACCAGTGGTGTACGGCCAGTGTAGGAGATCGCTCCCCACACCATGATGCCGGGTGTTGGCCCTGTGTGCCTCAGTCGTATGCAGTCCTGATTGTGGCGATCACCTGCACGGCGCCAAACACGCATACGACCATCATTGGCGCCAAGGCAGAAGCGACTCTCATCGCTGAAGACGACACGTCTCCATTCGTCCCTCCATTCACGCCTGTCGCGACACCACTGGAGGCGGGCTGCACGATGTTGGGGCGTGAGCGGAAGACGGCCTAACGGTGTGCGGGACCGTAGCCCAGCTTCATGGAGACGGTTGCGAATGGTCCTCGCCGATACCCCAGGAGCAACAGTGTCCCTAATTTGCTGGGAAGTGGCGGTGCGGTCCCCTACGGCACTGCGTAGGATCCTACGGTCTTGGCGTGCATCCGTGCGTCGCTGCGGTCCGGTCCCAGGTCGACGGGCGCGTGCACCTTCCGCCGACCACTGGCGACAACATCGATGTACTGTGCAGACCTCACGCCCCACGTGTTGAGCAATTCGGCGGTACGTCCACCCGGCCTCCCGCATACCCACTATACGCCCTCGCTCAAAGTCCGTCAACTGCACATACGGTTCACGTCCACGCTGTCGCGGCATGCTACCAGTGTTAAAGACTGCGATGGAGCTCCGTATGCCACGGCAAACTGGCTGACACTGACGGCGGCGGTGCACAAATGCTGCGCAGCTAGCGCCATTCGACGGCCAACACCGCGGTTCCTGGTGTGTCCGCTGTGCCGTGCGTGTGATCATTGCTTGTACAGCCCTCTCGCAGTGTCCGGAGCTAGTATGGTGGGTCTGACACACCGGTGTCAATGTGTTCTTTTTTCCATTTCCAGGAGTGTATAATGACATTTATCTCCAATAACAAAACACCAACTTCGCAAGTCACTAGGGCACTGCGACATTGTTTTTAGCAGTTTTGAATAATTACTGTCTGTACGGCAAAGGAAGATACCTGACAGTTAAAGTGGGATTAGCACGGCTGTTTCACACAGCTCCCACAACCAGTCAGTCACAAAACGCCACTTTCTAGACTTTTATGGTAACACGTCATTGTTGCCTTACTTCTAGGTGACTATTGCTTTCAGGAAGCACTGACGGCAGTCTTTTACCCCTCACTGTTGAAAGCTAACAACAGCGCTGCCATCTGTCAGGGATCTTCTTTCGCTGCAGCGGGTGTAGGACAAGTAATTGTATCCTGTTTGCAAAGTTGCTTGTCGCTCGGTGCCTAACGTAGTTTCTTCTTTACAGAGGTAGCAACTATTCAGAATGCGAAAAAAACTACCTGACTCTAAGGAGTAAAAGGAAGAGTAATGCTATTAATTTTTTTTCTTTTTTTTTACACTGTATGTAACACGTGATGACTTTTGATAACTCGATGTCATGTGTTGTAACTTCTAATACTGAGATTTTGTCCTTCTTACAAAATTTTTACTCTCTGAATACTTTGTGAAGAAGGGCACGTCGGACTGTCTCAGATCTGGCCCTTTATGGAGATCAGTTCTTTTTAGACAAATCGCAGTTGTCTAGGAACGGGGGAGGCCACCGGTGGTTCTTAGAGAAAAATTTCGCAGAGTGCGCATAAAATAACTCCGCAGAGTTGTAGGTGGCGCGGGCAATGAACAACGGTGGCCTGAACGCCACTCGCAGCAAGTGCGATGCGGTTCGACAATTGAGCCTACACCGTACGTAACTTGAAGATACTCAAAGCGAGTCTGGGAACGATTGTACTAACTGATAACGTCAGTATGACGAATAATTAGACAAATACAAATATTCACAAAAGGCCAAAAGATTCTCACTAAATCGAAAAAGTCACATTAAACAGAGGGTCGAACAAAACAAAACATATCCGATTACGAATTACCAAATGGAAATCTCGTAAAACAAAAACTGGGGTAAAAATTTAGTGCACGAGACAACACCACCACCACTGACAATGTACACTACTGGCCATTAAAATTGCTACACCACGAAGATGACGTGCTACAGACGCGAAATTGAACCGATGGGAAGAAGATGCTGTGACATGCAAATGATTAGCTTTTCAGAGCATTCACACAGCCGGCCGGTGTGGCCGTGCGGTTCTAGGCGCTTCAATCTGGAACCGCGTGGCCGCTACGGTCGCAGGTTCGAATCCTGCCTCGGGCATGAATGTGTGTGATGTTCTTAGGTTAGTTAGGTTTCATTAGTTCTACGTTCTAGGCGAATGATGACCTCTGAAGTTAAGTCGCATAGTGCTCAGAGCCATTTGAACCATTTTTTAGCATTCACACAAGGTTGGCGCCGGTGGCGACACCTACAACGTGCTTACTTGAGGAAAGTTTCCAACCGATTTCTCATACACAAACAGCAATTGACCATCACGTTTCCGACTTTGATAAAGGTCGGATTGTAGCCTATCGCGATTGCGGTTTATCGTATCTACATCTACATCTACATCTACATGATTACTCTGCAATTCACATTTAAGTGCTTGGCAGAGGGTTCATCGAACCACAATCATACTATCTCTCTACCATTCCACTCCCGAACAGCGCGCGGGAAAAACAAACACCTAAACCTTTCTGTTCGAGCTCTGATTTCTCTTATTTTATTTTAATGATCATTCCTACCTATGTAGGTTGGGCTCAACAAAATATTTTCGCATTCAGAAGAGAAAGTTGGTGACTGAAATTTCGTAAATAGATCTCGCCGCGGCGAAAAACGTCTTTGCTTTAATGACTTCCATCCCAACTCGCGTATCATATCTGCCACACTCTCTCCCCTATTACGTGATAATACAAAACGAGCTGCCCTTTTTTGCACCCTTTCGATGCGCTCCGTCAATCCCACCTGGTAAGGATCCCACACCGCGAAGCAATATTCTAACAGAGGAGGAACGAGTGTAGTGTAAGCTGTCTCTTTAGTGGACTTGTTGCATCTTCTAAGTGTCCTGCCAATGAAACGCAACCTTTGGCTCGCCTGCCCCACAATATTATCTATGTGGTCTTTCCAACTGAAGTTGTTCGTAATTTTAACACCCAGGTACTTAGTTGAATTGACAGCCTTGAGAATTGCACTATTTATCGAGTAAACGAATTCCAACGGATTTCTTTTGGAACTCGTGTGGATCACCTCACACTTTTCGTTATTTAGCGTCAACTGCCACTTGCCACACCATACAGCAAAAATTTTCTAAATCGCTTTGCAACTGATACTGGTCTTCGTATGACATTACTAGACGGTAAATTACAGCATCATCTGCGAAAAACCTAAGAGAACTGCTCAGATTGTCACCCAGGTCATTTATGTAGATCAGGAACAGCAGAGGTTCCAGAACGCTTCCCTGGGGAACACCTGATAGCACATCAATTTTAATCGATGATTTGCCGTCTATTACTACGAACTGCGACCTTCCTGACAGGAAATAGCGAATCCAGTCGCACAACTGAGACGATACCCCATAGGCCCGCAGCTTGATTAGAAGTCGCTTATGAGGAACGGTGTCAAAAGCTTTCCGGAAATCTAGAAATACGGAGTCAACTTGAGATCCCCTGTCGATAGCGGCCATTACTTCTGCGTTGCACAAGAACGATGTTTTCTGAAACCATGCTGATTACGTATCAATAGATCGTTCTCTTCGAGGTGATTCATAATGTTTGAATACAATATATGCTCCAAAACCCTACTGCAAACCGTCAATGATAAAGGTCTGTAGTTAGATGGATTACTCCTACTACCCTTCTTAAACACTGGTGCGACCTGCGCAATTTTCCAGTCTGTAGGTACAGATCTATC
Organism: Schistocerca cancellata; assembly: GCF_023864275.1. NCBI lineage: Eukaryota > Metazoa > Arthropoda > Insecta > Orthoptera > Acrididae > Schistocerca > Schistocerca cancellata. The sequence goes on along the minus strand of NC_064631.1, from coordinate 559,967,479 downwards.
GGTGAGCGAGCGGTTGTATATGATTGCTAAGTAGGGAGCTATTGTATCAGTGTAATCTGAAAGGAACCTAATCGGTATACATTCTGGACATGAAGACTTGTTCGTATCAAGCAATTTGAGTTGCTTCGCAACCCCTAAGGTATCTACTTCTAAGAAACTCATGCTAGCAGCTGTTCGTGTTTCAAATTCTGGAATGTTCCATTCGTCTTCCCTGGTGAAGGAATTTCGGAAAACTGCGTTCAATAACTCCGTTTTAGCGGCACAGTCGTCGGTAACAGTACCATCGGCACTGCGCAGCGAAGGTATTGACTGCGTCTTGCCGCTTGTGTACTTTACATACGACCAGAATTTCTTCGGATTTTCTACCAAATTTCGAGACAATGTTTCGTTTTCGAACCTATTAAAGGCATCTCGCATTGAAGTCCGTGCCAAATTTCGCGCGTCTGTAAATTTTAGCCAACCTTCGGGATTTCGCGTTCTTCTGAACTTCGCATGCTTTTTCCGTTCCCTCTGCAACAGCGTTCGGACCTGTTTCGTGTACCATGGGGGATCAGTTCCATCTCTTACCAATTTATGAGGTATGAATTTCTCAATTGCTGTTGCTACTATATCTTTGAATTTGAGCCACATCTCGTCTACATTTGCATAGTCATTTCGAAAGGAATGGAGATTGTCTCTTAGGAAGGCTTCTAGTGACACTTTATCCGCTTTTTTAAATAAAATTATTTTGCGTTTGTTTCTGGTGGATTTGGAGGAAACTGTATTGAGCCTAGCTACAACGACCTTGTGATCACTAATCCCCTAATCAGTCATGATGCTCTCTATTAGCTCTGGATCGTTTGTGGCTAAGAGGTCAAATCAAATGATTCAAATGGCTCTGAGCACTATGGGACTTAACACCTATGTTCATCAGTCCCCTAGAACTTAGAACTACTTAAACCCAACTAACCTAAGGACATCACACAACACCCAGCCATCACGAGGCAGAGAAAATCCCTGACCCCGCCGGGAATCGAACCCGGGAACCCGGGAGTGGGAAGCGAGAACGCTACCGCACGACCATGAGCTGCGGACTAAGAGGTCAAGTGTGTTTTCGCAACCATTTAGAATTCGCGCGGGTTCATGGACTAACTGCTCGAAATAATTTTCGGAGAAAGCACTTAGGACAATCTCGGAAGATGTTTTCTGCCTACCACCGGTTTTGAACAAGTATTTTTGCCAACATATCGAGGGAAGGTTGAAGTCCCCACCAACTATAACCGTATGAGTGGGGTATTTATTTGTTACGAGACTCAAATTTTCTCTGAATTGTTCAGCAACTATATCATCGGAGTCTGGGGGTCGGTAGAAGGAGCCAATTATTAACTTAGTTCGGCTGTTAAGTATAACCTCCGTCCATACCAATTCGCACGGAGTATCCAACTTCACTACAAGATAAACCACTACTGACAGACACAAACACTCCACCACCAATTATGCCTAATCTATCTTTCCTGAACACCGTCTGAGACTTCGTAAAAATTTCTGCAGAACTTATTTCAGGATTTAGCCAGCTTTCTGTAGCTATAACGATTTCAGCTTCTGTGCTTCGTGTTAGTGCTTGAAGCTCAGGGACTTTCCCAGCACAACTACAATTCCGACTGTTCCTTGATCCAAGCAAGTCCTGCACCCTTTGAGATTGCAGCCCATCCCGTACTTTCCCGAGGCCTTCGAACCTAAAATCCGCCCAGTCCACGCCACACAGCCTCCGCTACCCGTGTAGCCGCCAGCTGAGTGTAGTGAACTCCTGACCTATTCAGCGGAACCAGAAACCCCACCACCCTATGGCGCAAGTCAAGGAATCTGCAGCCAACACGGTCGCAAAACCGTCTGAGCCTCTGATTCAGACCCTCTGCACCAAAGCTCCGCGGTCGGTTCTGTCAACGATGCTGCAGATGGTGAGCTCTGCCTTCATCTCGTAAGCGAGACCGGCAGCATTCACCAAATCAGATAGCCGCTGGAATCCAGAGAGAATTTCCTCAGATCCAAAGCGACACACGTCATTAGTGCCGACATGTGCCACCACCTGCAGTGGGCTGCACCCTGTGCTCTTCATGGCATCCAGAAGGACCCTTTCAACATCAGGAATGATTCCACCCGGAATACACACGGAGTGCACACTGGATTTCTTCCCCTCCTTAGCCGCCATATCCCTGAGGGGCCCTATTACGCGCCTAACAGTGGAGCTCCCAACTACCAATAAGCCCACCCTCTGCGATTGCTCGTACCTTGAAGGCTGAGAATCATCCTCTGAAACAGGGCAGGCAGCTGCATCTGGCTCAGCCAGAGACAGTACCTGAAACCTGTTTGTCAGACGCACCGGGGAGGCTTTCTGATCAGCCTCCGGGGACGTCTTTCGCTGCCTGTCACGCCTTGGAACGACCTCCCAGTCAACCACAGGCGAGGGCACAGCCCCACTGCGGGCAGCAACCGGGGCAACCACAGCGGCAGACCGATCTGGGGACAGACGGGACGAGGTTGACATCCCCGTGATACCAAAGTCCGGCTCCCCACAGTGGTGCCCATTGGCAACAGCCTCAAACTGCGCGACCGAAGTCAGCGCCGTCTGCAGCTGTGAGTGAAGGGATGCCAACTCAGCCCTCATCCGAATACAGCTACCACAGTCCCTGTCCATTCTAATCGATGTTGAACAACAGTTACTGAAACACGAGTCCGTGCCTAGATAACGTATGGGAAACACGCAAAGAATGTATGAACTAACCTGTACAAATGCCTAACGACTGCGCTACAATCTGCCTGAATTTACAATTGCAGTAACTAAAACTCGAAATTACACCTCCTATACGAAACTCACACACGAAGTAAACACAGAAAAGAAGCAATGTACGTATCTTTCTGCGCTGTCGATGTGCACCAACTGGGAGCTCAGGCCACACTCGACATTGCTGCTCGCGTTGGTCGAGATCCAATGACTGTTAGCAGAATATGGAATCGGTGGGTTCAGGAGGGTAATACGGAACGTCGTGCTGGATCCCAGCGGCCTCGTATCACTAGAAGTCGAGATGTCAGGCATCTTACCGGATGGCTGTAACGGATCTTGCAGCCACGTCTCGATCCCTGAGTCAACAGATGGGGACGTTTGCAAGACAACAACCATCTGCACGAACAGTTAGACGACATTTGCAGCAGCATGGACTATCAGCTCGGAGACCGTGGCTGCGGTTACCCTTGACGCTGCATCACAGACAGGAGCGCCTGCGATGGTGTACTCAACGACGAACCTAGGTCCACGAACGGCAAAAATTCATTTTTTCGGATGAATCCAGGTTCTGTTTACAGCATCGTGATGGTCGCATCCGTGTTTGGCGACATCGCGGTGAACGCACATTGGAGGCGTGTATTCGTCATCGCCATACTGGCATATCACTGGCGATGGTATGGGGTGCCTTTGGTTACACGTCTCGGTCACCTCTTGTTCGCATTGAGGGCACTTAGAACAGTGGACGTTACATTTCACATGTGTTAAGACCCGTGGCTCTACCCTTCATTCCATCCCTGCGAAACCCTACATTTCACCAGGATAATGCACGAGCGCATGTTGCAGGTCCTTTGCGTGCCTTTCTGGATACATAAAATGTTCGACTGCTGCCCTGGCCAACACATTCTCCGGATCTCTCACCAACTGAAAACGTCTGGTAAAAGGAGGCTGGGGAACTGGCTCGTCACAGTACGCCAGTCACTACTCTTGATGAACTGTGGTATCGTGTTGAAGATGCATGGGCAGCTGCACCTGTACACGCCATCCAAGCTCTGTTAGACTCAATGCCCAGGCGTGTAAAGGCCGTTATTACGGCCAGAGGTGGTTGTTCTGGGTACTGATTCCTCAGGATCAATGCACCGAAATTGCGTGAAAATGTAATCACAGGTCAGTTCTAGTATAATATATTTGTCCAATGCATACCTGTTTATCATCTGCATTTCTTCTTGGTGTAGCAATTTTAATGGCCAGTAGCGTAAAACGAAGAACAGAAGTCATGTGTCAGTTATGCGTCAGTCCCCTGGTAACTTGTTCAGCAATATTACCTAGGAAAAAATTTACTTCTCCTTCTTCCATGGGTTTTGGAAGTAATCGCGTGACTGTAACAGCTAGCGGTTCCTACATACAGCTCAAACAGAATTTGTAACGAGATTTTTGCCTCCTCTGACAAACTCAATGGCGTTGCATATAACTAAAAATGCTAGATTACCAAGAACTGTCCGTGCACCACCATGTAGTGAAGAGGTAACAGTGAGAACACTCGAAGTTCACAGGTCAGCAGGTGACAGTCAACTGAGGAGAACGCCCCTTTGGGACAAAAGGGTGGACTCGCCAGCGTTAACGTACTTCTCTGCAGGTGCCACCTTATATTGCACAAGTTGAACCACTGACCCGCCATGCAGGGGCGATGGATTTGTGGCCCAATTAAACCACCTCTCATGTAAATACAACACAAATTTTGCATCATATGACTGAATTACGTAAGCAGTGAATGTGGGCAACCTACCACACAGCAAGAAACATCATTTAATTTCCGTGTGCTGTGGAACACGATGATCCACTTCCCGACCTGTAGAAACATGTTATATTAATTAATAACACCTTATGTACACATAAGGAACTTTATTTGTATTAGAAAATTGCTCTTTGATTTATAAACTAAGCTATACTTCTTACCGTCTATGTATCAAACAATGCATGTACAGCCGGCCGGTGTGGTCGTGCGGTCTAGGCGCTTCAGTCTGGAACCGCGTGACCGCTCCGGTCGCAGGTTCTAATCCTGCCTCGGGCATGGATGTGTGTGATGTCCTTAGGTTAGTTAGGTTTAATTAGTTCTAAGTTCTAGGGGACTGATGACCACAGATGTTAAGTCCCATAGTGCTCAGAGCCATTTGAACCATTTTGGACCATGCATGTACAATACCATGGAGATCTTTCGCCAGGTGAGCGTAAATCTAATTCAAACAATTAAACTGTTGCACAACCATTAGTCACAATACTATTGACGAGACAGAATTATACAAATTAACCTAATGAAAGATATGAGACAGTTGTTGGACTTCAGATGCTTTAGATAAATCAGTCGCCTTTTTGGACAACATGTATTTGTTACAATAAAATATTCTTGTTATATTTGTTGTGGGACGGTTATTTAAAGAAGAGAAGAATAATAGTGGAAGAGAACTGGTTCTTCTTACAAAAACAAGTTGGACTTTTGATCACACCCTCTCATGTAATCAAACCGACCACTTGCCTGAGCTCTTTATGAAAGGAAAATGCCTTCTAGATGCTTTTAGCATTATGCCAATAAACCGTCCACATGGCTGTGGCCTTTGTCTACACATAATGGCCATTTACTTATAGCCTTATGAAAATAAACCACAACCTTTTGCTCTTATTTTTACATAAGATTAATTTGTAGCCAGATACTTTTAGCCAGATCTTAATGACTATAACATATGACCCCAAATATTCGCTTTCCGCTCCTCCTCCCCCTCACTCCTCTAAACCAATTGGATGATGTATAACCGGTGCAGCGGGCACCAGTGTTGTTTAGCACAAATTAGCAATTGTTTCTTCTGCTGCTGTTGTTTGAAGTTTTGCATTATCTTTGCACATCTGCTACGCACAGTGTTAGGGCAATATGTTACAATTTTTGGTCAGTTTCCTCCTAGTATTCCAAATACTCATTTTTCAAGGTTATCGCCCAAAGACACACATAGATTATCGTAAATATTAGACCTTAAATGTTTAACAATTACTGCAATGCAACACTTAAACAAATACACTGATAGCCCAAGGTTTAATGTCTAACAATTATGACAGTGCAGTATTTAAACAAATTCGCTGTTACACCAATATCCTATCATATCATGTTTAAAACTTACCACAGTTTATTATCCAAACAAATACACTTTTGCTCTGTACCAAGTTTACTTGCGCAAGAAGTTATCACTGTAAGGAACTCATCCTTGCATTATTACTGCGTTAAAAATATTGATGTCACTATAAAAACTTTCCTTCTTCTACATACATCACACTTTTATTATTTATTATGATTTATGATCCAAAAACGGCTGACACTCTACGACCACTATCAGACTGCCATAGACAAGTTTCGCAGCATGACGCTGCCATGGACTTGTAACAATGTCCCATATTTTCCAACAGTTTCCTACACTTGTTGTAACCAGCACCACTGGAACAGTATAAGAAGGGGACAATACCGACATCTTTATTTAAAAACAAGCAAAATGTGAAATTTCTCCTCCTCAGTCCGTACAAAGCCCACCTAAGTACTCCACTCATAACTGTGTGACTGAACGCCGAAGGCATCACGGGCCATCACCACACAGTACTCATCTACAACATGCAAGTTGCAGGTGCCACTTCTACTCTGAAGGGCACAGTTGAGCTGAAACCAATGGCTGGCTATCATTGCACTGGCGCGTTTAACCTCATGATCACCTGTGGAATGGCAGTTGTATAAACAATTGACTCCCACCCCACACGTCTGGAACACTGGATCTCTATCTCAGAGTTCTTTATGCAGGCCATGATGGAAACAGATAAACTGTCGCTCTTTGCACTGATCACAACAGGCAGCAGCTACCATTCTAATTGCAAAACTTATTTGAGAAGTTGCTTCCGTCTTAGAAAATCTATAATATGCACACACTATCTGATCAAAAGTTTCCAGACGTGTCCTAGTGGATATTAACCCTTTCATGGTTAAAATTTATGTAGCATACATTTGAAAAATAAAAAGTCGAAATCTGTCTTCCTTTGTGATTAACAATATACTTTCAGTCCCAAAAATTTTTTTAAATGGTGAAGTTGGACACTCATGTCCCATAAACAGAACCAGATCCATGTATTCATGTGAACCTATGACTTTCAGAGTTAAATTTTTAATTTTAGAATGATTTTACCACGATGGAAATTATTAAAAAAGTATAACAAATCAGAGCCATAACACATTTATTCCCCTGACAATGAAACACATGAAATATCGCACACAATTTTTCAACAAAAAAAGATTGTTTTGACACACCACATTGCAATGTTTCCTTCATTCTACAAATTATGTACAAACAATGTCTACGATGGATTAGAAACACAATTAGTTACTTCAGACATTCTTGGAATCTATAAAGGGTGATTTGAACTGATTTTCGTGAAACAGACACAACATAAACATACGCCGAACCATTTCATCGCTCACAGCCTTTTACATATCCACCCCACGGTCCGTAGTATTTTTCTCCAAGTCCCAAAAGCATCCCGCCACATGCTACCACTAGGCAGATAGGAGATACAGACGTCGCCTAGGAGATACAGATGTCCCAACACTGAAAGCGGTATATTACTTTAGTGGGATGTAAGTATTCCATCAACCACGAAAGGGTAATATGAGATGTATCTAATGGTCGAATAACATGCCGAATTTAAAATGGAAACTGTGAATGGCAGGATGAGACATGTGCAGTGGGTTTGAATTGCATTGTACATGTGCATTTTTTTGTGTTCTCTAGGAATCATCAAGACGCAGCAGTGCTATTTTGACATTGCTTAGCCTGTTTAATATTCTGAATAACATATTTACATACACAGAAATGTTGACGAAGTAATTTGATCATGAGCAGCGCTATCATTGCAGAAGCCGTAAACATACTCCATATCTGCATATTCTTTGTTAGTGTACGTGTGTAGACATCACGTGTACAAACACAGTTGCACTACTTACACCGCCTGCGCCTTCAACCGCCTAGTTTCTTGGTAGGAGGACATTCCAATCCAAGCAAAGAGGTTGAAAGCAACAAGATAGATTGGGCTGGAGTAAAATGTGAAAGAGGTTGGATGGGTAAGACTCATACGTGTTCACCACTAATTCAAAAACAAATTTACATTAAATGCTACTGTATTCCTATTGGTGTTGTGATGACTTATGTGCATGTCGGAGTATTTTAAAGTCTGACATGTTCTGAAGCAAAATATTTTGCAGCACCACTTGATAACGGCCCAAAGACCGAAACTGCAAAAGTAAAATACACAATTTCTAAAGTCAAAGGAAAGCGTGATGTTATTCAGAATAAAACATTAAGTGTGTTCTATCTCGGGAACCATTCGGAACAGGACATACATCCATACGAAGTTTTTTGCTTCAAATAAGTGTTCCTTTCATATCCCTGAATATTGACCAATCCTTCTGCGACACCCCTGTCCAAAGGGTATAACTGTTTTTGTTGAAGTTTGGCAACACAAATCAACTATACTGAGACAGGTAGCACTTAGACAGGCCGGCTCCTAATATGATGGCTACGATTAGTGACTGTATGCTGTATTGAATGGAAAACATTTATTCAACCGCTTTTTGAAAGTTGCTTGTCAATTTGCGACTCTTACCAGGTTGGATTAATAGGAGATCTAACGAGTTGTTGAACAGACTCGAGTGTCGGTCGCGACAAGGGAGGCACTGCGTATCATGTCGAGGTACAATGTTGAAAATTAGATGAGTATGTTTCAGGCAGTTTATTACTTCCTTTCACTCATGTCTCACGAAATGAAGACTGCAAGGAATTAGAGCTAATACAGGATTCTTACTGACAATCATTCTTTCCACGTGAACAGAGCACGTCCATTGTACTGTCCATCAGAAACCTCGAGACGACATGCTGGTATACGCATCTGAGTTTCGCTACAGACATTTTCGTCATCTGGGAGAAAGCTGTAGATGCTTGAACAAGTCTCAGATGGGTCTATATGTAGCAGAAAACGGCTATAAATGTTACCTAACGGCTCTAAACTAAAATTCGGTTCTATCTTCGGAAAAGTGGAAGTAACAGTAGATTTGGATTAAATGATGGAATAATACTATTGCGTCGTGATCAGGATCAATGAGAATATTATGAAACAAAAGAATAGCATATACAATAGGGAGATGAGGAATGTACCGAGAGAACTGCATATGTGGATATCAAAACATCTCTCAGATCGTCTTGTTTGTAGCAGGCGAACGGTAGCAATCCCTGCTCACATTTCTCGCCTTAGCAGTCGCGACTTTCTTTTTTTAAATACGGCCTGCCTTTCGACTACAGAGGCGTATACGGACAGTCATTGTTTCTCAGTCAGTGTGTGCATGGAATAGGAAAGAAAATCAATAATTCTGCGTACAAAGAACTGCAAAGTATATTTTTCACAATCCAGAACATTGTTTGCCACAATACCGTCAAATGTAGACATTACCGAATTTGAAATGGCCACTAAAAACACTGTTGTCACGCAGTTCTTAAGAAAAAGAACCACTGCGTTGAACAGACTTAAACCACTCCCTATTAAAAATTTCGAATATAAAAAGAGATATGTAGCACTACTGTTGTAAATTAACCCTTTTACTACAAATTTTTTTTCAAAAGCCTAGAGTATGGTTATTTTAATTAATGTCACAGTCAGTAGTAACAACATGAAACGAATATACTGCCATTCCCCTTTTCAAAAGGGGCAGGAGTAGGACATACAGTGTTATTCAAAAGTACCTCTTGGGTTTCAGAAGGGAACTCCAGAAAAACTACAAGACATACAGAAAGTAGACACACATCGGTCGATAGAACATATTTTCAAGTTTGTTACTCATACTTCATTTGTGATGGGGCAGACGTCAGTGCGTGAACGCAATTCGTTGACACGATGTGTCCGAGTCGGCAGGACGGCAGGCTGCTTTTGCAAGTCTGGTAACTTGGTTGTTTATATGCAGATGCTAACTAATTTGATTCAACAATGTAGAGAGATAGTTAACAATGAAACTGGAGGACATAGAACCTAGAGGTGCAATATGTAATCACAAGAATTCTGTAAATCATTAGCAGGCTTCCCTTCACCAGGGCACACTGATACAAAGCAATAACTTGCAGCAGATTCCCACTGGTTCTCTGGTAGCCTATCATGCAACGCATGTGTCTCGGTGACAGTTTAAGGGTTAATTATTCTATAGCAGTAAAAAAACGTTATCTATGTCTCTCTTGTTGACACCACTGGTGTAGTGAGTGACAATTCACATGCAGTGACAAGCATAGTGTATGCAGTCTCTCTTTAGCATAGGTATGTTACATCTTATACTAAGTATTTCGGTAGTAAAATGGGGCGCTACTGTGACGTATGATAATACATTTTAGTTTACATATACACTCCTGGAAATGGAAAAAAGAACACATTGACACCGGTGTGTCAGACCCACCATACTTGCTCCGGACACTGCGAGAAGGCTGTACAAGCAACGATCACACGCACGGCACAGCGGACACACCAGGAACCGCGGTGTTGGCCGTCGAATGGCGCTAGCTGCGCAGCATTTGTGCACCGCCGCCGTCAGTGTCAGCCAGTTTGCCGTGGCATACGGAGCTCCATCGCAGTCTTTAACACTGGTAGCATGCCGCGACAGCGTGGACGTGAACCGTATGTGCAGTTGACGGACTTTGAGTGAGGGCGTATAGTGGGCATGCGGGAGGCCGGGTGGACGTACCGCCGAATTGCTCAACACGTGGGGCGTGAGGTCTCCACAGTACATCGATGTTGTCGCCAGTGGTCGGCGGAAGGTGCACGTGCCCGTCGACCTGGGACCGGACCGCAGCGACGCACGGATGCACGCCAAGACCGTAGGATCCTACGCAGTGCCGTAGGGGACCGCACCGCCACTTCCCAGCAAATTAGGGACACTGTTGCTTCTGGGGTATCGGCGAGGACCATTCGCAACCGTCTCCATGAAGCTGGGCTACGGTCCCGCACACCGTTAGGTCGTCTTCCGCTCACGCCCCAACATCGTGCAGCCCGCCTCCAGTGGTGTCGCGACAGGCGTGAATGAAGGGACGAATGGAGACGTGTCGTCTTCAGCGAAGAGAGTCGCTTCTGCCTTGGTGCCAATGATGGTCGTATGCGTGTTTGGCGCCGTGCAGGTGAGCACCACAATCAGGACTGCATACGACCGAGGCACACAGGGCCAACACCCGGCATCATGGTGTGGGGAGCGATCTCCTACACTGGCCGTACACCACTGGTGATCGTCGAGGGGACACTGAATAGTGCACGGTACATCCAAACCGTCATCGAACCCATCGTTCTACCATTCCTAGACCGGCAAGGGAACTTGCTGTTCCAACAGGACAATGCACGTCCGCATGTATCCCGTGCCACCCAACGTGCTCTAGAAGGTGTAAGTCAACTACCCTGGCCAGCAAGATCTCCGGATCTGTCCCCCATTGAGCATGTTTGGGACTGGATGAAGCGTCGTCTCACGCGGTCTGCACGTCCAGCACGAACGCTGGTCCAACTGAGGCGCCAGGTGGAAATGGCATGGCAAGCCGTTCCACAGGACTACATCCAGCATCTCTACGATCGTCTCCATGGGAGAATAGCAGCCTGCATTGCTGCGAAAGGTGGATGTACACTGTACTAGTGCCGACATTGTGCATGCTCTGTTGCCTGTGTCTATGTGCCTGTGGTTCTGTCAGTGTGATCATGTGATGTATCTGACCCCAGGAATGTGTCAATAAAGTTTCCCCTTCCTGGGACAATGAATTCACGGTGTTCTTATTTCAATTTCCAGGAGTGTACTTTTCACATGAGACACATAGAAGAGAAGAAGATGTTTTAAATATTCTGCATAGTTTACTTGTATTAGGGATACACAGCCACAAATGCTACGGCAGAGATAGCGCAAAATGCCCTATAATTATATACATAGAAAGTATGTAACTGTTTTTAGTTAAAGTGAAGTATATTCTGTATTAAGATAGGAAATGCAATAACAGGCTTAAACCAATTCCTACGAAAGATTTAGAGTACAAAAATACATATAAGCTTTACTGAGTAACTTAATTGTTCCATAGGACTTTTAAAAAATACAAATGGCTCACTTACTGGCATAACTTGAATAACGAGTAATGTGCATAACGGAGAGATTTACTGTTGTAAAAAATCTGAGTGAATACACCCTGGGCAATATATCACTTTCTCCTACACATCTCTCGCAAAATGACCCTACGAGAAATTACACCACACATCTCAAAGTGGTATGCAATTTTTGTGCATCTTATTTCTGGTAAAGCTTATGGCATCGACTGGAAAAGGTTAATGGAGCAAATAATGGAGGAAATACGTGTTAAACATACTACTCGATGGTTTCATCGGACCCTAGGCGCTCACTAGATGCTCAAATCTGCGATGAGACTTTGGAATAGACTTAACCAAGTCTCTATTAAAGAAATTACTTACAGGTCCCTGCAACAGCCAGAAGAGATATACGCTAACATACCATGCGCTTTCCGACATATCTAATTCCTGATCGTAGAGTATTCAATAGAGTTTTCAGCATACTGCATGAAACATGTATTCCTCCAAGTTCCCATTTTTCTTCTGAACGAGTGGATCAACGAATTGTGCAGCAATGGCAACACATTACTCATTTCACTTACAGCGCCCACAATCTTCACGTTGATGACAATGACATACGACTTGAATTTTGTCAGTGGTTAAATGACAGTCATCATTGCTTCAGTTAATACTGTTGACTCATGAAGCCAGCTTTACATGGAGTGAAATACAAGTAATAAGCATCGATGGTTGCAGGAAAATCCACACGCTACAGTGGACACCCATAGCGTCTGCAACCATAGAAGACACATGGACCATCCACAAATGCTGTTGATGCGATGTTCTTAATAGCATTCTTTTTCTTGTCTGCGGCAGAAGTCGATAACTCGATGTTTTCGATTGTTTTGTAAACTGTTCTTCGCGAGCGACGGCGGTAGCGTCTGTACGTCATCTTGGCATGATAGGTAACATGTTCATAGGTCCAGTCATCTTAGAAAAGTGAATGACGAGACAGAATAAATTCAATTTTTTCGAAAATTCGTTTGTTGAACACACTGAGGACGTTCCTTTCGCTATGCCGACTGCATGGACGCTACCGCCCTCCTTAGGGAACGTGCAGAGGCACTCTTCTTTTGGATGGAAGCCGAGCCTCTACACGCCCACACCGGCATGATGTCTAACACAAAAGGTCTACTGCCATCTCTGCGTAAGGGTTAGTTATCGCTAAAGTGAGGTTTCACAGGATGTGGATACTGCGATGTTTGCGTACGTCTGGTTAAGCTTAACCATCAATACGCGCTCATCTGGAGACAGACTGGGTCGAAAGTTGAACGAAGGGTAGCGGTTTGAAGGGCAGTGGGGGGACGGAGGGGGGGGGGGGGGGGGGAGTGCCAAGGCAAGAACCAATGGAAAAAAACCTCCGCGATAGTTGGGTCGGGTTGTAAGAGAAGTATCGGTTTTCTTGCTGCCTGCGACAGGTCATGCAAGGATAGGCTTTGTTAGTCGTGGGTATCATTCAGGTCGACACCTTTGTCGTTATGCGGTGATGCCGCTAGGTGCCGTTGTCGATTTCTCGGTCAGCATCAGCATACCTGTATCAGTTAGGTTCATCATTGTTTTGTGTCCGCTAGGTCATACATCAGATTCACAGTGTAGGTTAATGTTGGCGGTTTGTTTGTGCGTCAGTGTGCGAACTTGTCGGTTTCCTTTCTGTAACCTGTTGGTCGACTTTAATAGCAGCTCGCATATCCAGTGAACGTTGCTGATATGCAGGGGCTTGCCGACGTTGTCGCTTCTGGGTGTATGTTAGCTTCCCATGGGTGGTTATGCCCTAGCTAGTAGAAACACTCAGACAAGCAGTACAAGATGTTCCTCCGAGGATGCACAAATGTACTGAAGATGACGGTGGAATATTCAAACATTTATTGTGAGCTCTACAACAGATGTAAACTGAAGTATACAACAACGATTAGGGATAATATTTTTAAAAAAATATTTTACTTTGTAAAACGAATTTTGTAATTGTATAATTATAATTCCAAGTACGCTGCTAAGGCTGATTGATTTTATTTTACAATAGGCCTATTTTGACTGATTTACATCATCAGGTTATCTATAAGTAAATGGAACATAATTATGGTAAAGTATTTGCAATATTATGAATGGGTTTTATTGCTATACATTTTTAATATACGTATGATGGCTTTGACATTCATGCAATTTCGGCGTTTCTGTCACTGTCTATTTGTTTGTTGGTTACGTTCTGTTGGTGTTATTGCAGTAATGGTAAGTTATCACCTCACCTCAGTTATTACTATATGTACTGTCAAATCATATTCTTTATATCGGTCTTTATATAAGCTTGTTTGACAGATAATGCAGCGGTATTATATGGTTACAGGCAGTACTTTTTATCATTGATGCTACCTATGTATTTGCATGTCCTATGGCATCGCTTTATGCTGTCATCGTAATCTAATTGCGTAGACTGATTTCGGTGTAGGCTGTGTTTGATCCCATGTATTCGTTTGTATTCAATTATAAATGAAATTAAATATTTCTTTCTTCTTATTTATTTGCCCTACGGTCTTTTTAATTTCTAAAGGTGCGTCTTTCTAATAGGGTTCGAGCTTAAATAGCGGCACAATCGATACAAAAGTGTTACATGTTTGCACCTGATAGTGTCCTTCAAAGTAGTCACCAGCGTTGTGCAGAACCCGTTGTCAACGGTGTGGAAGGCGTAGTATACCGTTAGCAGAGCCTGTTCTATTGATGCTGCGAATGGAGCGGTCTACTGCTTGTCGAATCTCTGGAACAGTGAAGTGGTTCCCTCATCTTCGGAATCAAATGCACAGTATTACTGTTCGTTTTTGGAGCATCACTTGCCACCAGCTTTGGGAAAGACACTTTCTGCGCAACCCGCCCATCATTTTGCACGACAATGCGCGGTCGCATACAGCGCAAGCTGTAGCTGCTCTGTTCGGTCGATGGAACTGGGAAGTACTGTATCATCCACCATACTCCCGGACTTTGATTTGATTCGGATGGCGAAGGAACCACTTCGTCGCATTCGCTTCAGAACTGTTTCAGAGATTCGACAGGCAGTAGACCGCTCCATTCGCACCATCAACAGAACAGGCTCTGCTAACGGTATATTACACCTTCCACATCGCTGGCAACGGCTTCTACACAACACTGGTGACTACTTTGAAGGACACTAAAAGGTGCAAACATGTAAATATTTTGTATCGGTTGTGAATAAATAGTTGCCACTATTTAAGTTCCAACTCTCGTATATGCTTGGTGACAGTTTTTTCAGCGGTGTTGTATGGTTATAGTATTGTTTATTAAAATCTGTATCTTACTGTGAATTTAGCTATATTGTAGTCTTTGGTTGCCGCGTATTATTTGTTTTTATACATCTTCGCGTTATCCTGGTGGATAACTTCACTAACAATCACTATGTGTTGCTTGTGTTTCAGGTCGATTTGCTCGTTTTAAGAGCGCAGCTTGCATTCTTCCAAGATTTGTTATTCTTCGCAACAGTACGCAAATAGAACTGACATATATAACTCAATTCTAGTTAGAGATTCCCATATTTTCTGTTTTTCGCAGTATTACAGAAAGCAACACAAAAAATAGGCATTCTCGTATAAGGAACTGGCGCTGAAAATAATGATACTTGGAATCGTTAACTAGAATGGACCTATATAGCTCAATTTTAGTTACCGGTTCTAAGATTTGTTACTTTTTGCAGTAGTCCAGACAGCAACAACAGACTCCTACAGCAAACCGCTGCACACACCTATTGCAAAAATGCTATAGATAATGAATAAGGTTCTTTTATTTGTCGCGTTTTGGCAGTAGATATGTATTGTCCATGTATTTCAATTATCATGCGTTGTATCACTCTAACTATCGATTACACATTCCTTTATGTCATTTTCACTAACTGTGGAGTGCTAATTCGTTAAGATTTTAACTCCATTTACCGTTACACAAACGTGATAAATAACAGACCTTGTGATCGACAACTAGGCTTGACCTGTATAGATCAATTCTAGTTACCGATTCCAAGATTTGTTATTTTTTCATGAATATCCGTTACTTCAGTAGTGCCTTTTCTTTTAGGACTTCTGTATTAGTTTTTTCTTGCTTCCTGTTAATCTCCTTTTTATGTTTCTTATACATCACTGTTTACTTTACTTTGCGGTTGTTGTGTTAGATTTTAGTTTGTCCCCGCCCAAAACCTACATTTTCCCACGGTAATCCCCTTGGATTCAATATTTATTATTGAGAATTACCGCTATTTTATAATATTGCAAGTCTGCGATGTGTGATATTGTAGGTGACCTTAAAGGTCGTCTGGGATTCTCTCACTTACTCGCTTAAACTCTGATAATAATTTATTTCCCGTATGTATATTTCCTGGTTTGCCGTTGTTACTTTCTTTATCGTTAACTCAGTATACTTGTGGTACAACTCGTGGCTGTATAGTTAATCACATGAATTGTGTTTGTGTATTATCTTTTTCTTCTGTGGTACATTCGTTAGTTTACGAATAAGCCTCTTTGCCTTCAAACGTCGACTCTATGTTTCGTCTTTACCATAAAGCTAAAAGCTGACGTGTGGAATCGCACATAGAATTTATCCCAAAATTCAGTGCAGACTGCGATGAATTCTACATAGGTAGGATAGAAACTTCATCATCGTATATAATAACGAAAGGACCAGTAATGAAATTTCTGGACGAGATGAAATCTACGAAAATACACATAAACACCCGCAAAAAATACTAAACGAGTAAATATACCTGAAACACAAGCAATACATAGAGAACGTTATTGAAACTATTCACCAGGACAACGAATAGATGCATAAAAATAAGTAATGGGAGTACCGCCGATTACATTAAAGCTAAATTCACAATAAGATATAGATTCTAATAAACAATACTGTAACCATACAGCATCACTGTCAACAAGCAGCCACAAAGAGGCACCTATGAAAATTAAAAAGAACGTATAGCACATACATAACAAATCCGTCTGCGAAAACAGATTACGATGACAGCATCCAGAGATACCATGAGACAAGCAAAGACAATACCTACATATCAGCAATGATAAACAGTACGGTCTGTAACTATACAATACAACCGCATTATCTGTCAAGCAAATTGTCCTGAGAATGCGGTATAAAGAATGTAATCTGACAACTGCACAGTAATAAGTCACATAAGCTGACAAACAATCATTATTACTACGATAACATCAACGGAACGTAGCTAACAAGTAAATAGACAGACAGAACCACTGGTATCGCATGGATGTGAATGCGAAGATGTGTAGTAGTGAAATCAATATAATGATTATCTACAAAATTAAAAATATTGCATCAAAATTATAGACCATGTACTTATAGGTAACCTAATGATGGTTAGACAGCGGAGATAGGCCTATTGTAAAATAAAAGCAGTCAAGCGTACTTGGAATCAAAACTATACAGTGTCCTTAAAAGACAAATTACGCAGTGGGCCCAGAAGAACATAAATTGCATGTTGGAATATTTACCAACTGTTGTACACGTGAACATGTGTAAACTTGACACTATATTGAATAATACAGAAAAAATTAACAATGTACATTAAACGTACATGAAACCTTTTGGAATGAGGCATATGTTCATATGAAGTTTCTTGCTTCAAATGATCGTTCCTGTCGACCATTCCTCCTGAGACACCCTGTGTAATTATATAGCATTTTCTGCTAATTCTACCATAGTATGTGTGTACATAATGCAATTATTTACCTTCTATGTCTCTCATGTCTAAAGTATCACGTAAACGTAAGTGTATTGGTATGTGTCACAGTAATACCTCACTCTGTCGCCAGAACACTTCGAAGATTTAATAAATCAACTTAAGAGAGACAACTTATCGTACGCTTGCCACAGTATGCATAATGTCATTCGCTATCCCAATTGTGCCAATAAGTTAACCATGTGTATTTTTCTTTCTTTTTTTTGCTGTTACAGGACAAATTAAGTTACAACAATAGTGTTACATAAGTATTTTAATACGTAATGGTTTAAATCTGTTCGACACATTGGTTCTTTTTCTTAAAATCTGCTGAATAATGTTGTTTGTAGAAGCCAAACTTAATTCATTAATATCTCTATACTTGAAGGTGTTGTTACGAACAATGTTCTGGATTGCGAAAAAAAAATGCTTCTCTTGCTTTAACATAACACTTCGGTGTGGCTAGCATACAATACAATTAAACAGTACTCTACAGGGTGGGATAAAATTCCTTTTGTAAGTTGTTCTTCTTATCTTATGTATTAAAATGATTGTTTTTGTAAATTAATACCTTTTATATTTATTTAAAGTAAATGAAGTTGCAAACAGTAACTAAAACAGAGGGTACAGTGGTCCACCTAGATATGGTGGGACACAGGAAACGACCCCCAGGGCTAAGTTGCACTGGGGGTTGGCTAAGAGACTAGTCTCTGTGGAAGATATGTCGTCATATGTAAAAAGAAGGCAGATTTAAAAAGAGTAGCAGCAGTGAAAAAAGAAGAAAAGATCCTCCATCAGGTCAAACATCAAAAATACATTCCATAGGTACAAAGTGTAGTTTAAAAGTATATTTTCCTCTAAATAGTTTCCAATGTTCCCTTACCAATTTTTTTTGCAATATGACTATTGCTACCGCAGTATTGCACCCATGTAGAATCAATGGTAGTTTCATCTTGACATCATGTCTCTGGAATGTATTGTCTTTCCTCCATTGAAGTACAAATACGTCATCCCTATCTTATATCTAGTGCTCATAACTTCGACCACAAATTCTGATTACTCCCACTGTATAATCCGTTTTTCTAACCATATCTATACAGTCAGTATAATATTACTGAAGAATTCTGATTAGTGGGTGTAAGCAACGAACTATTATTCTTATGTAACGGATGATGGTCGAAGTAGAGAGGATATAAAATGTAGACTGGCAATGGCAAGGAAAGCGTTTCTGAAGAAGAGAAATTTGTTAACATCAAGTATAGATTTGAGGGTCAGGAAGTCGTTTCTGAAGGTATTTGTATGAAGTGTAGCCATGTATGGAAGTGAAACATGGACGATAAATTGTTTGGACAAGAAGAGAATAGAAGCTTTCGAAATGTAGTGCTTCAGAATAGTGCTGATGATTAGATGGGTAGATCACATAACTAATGAGGAGGTACTGAATAGAATTGAGGAGGCGAGAAATTTGTGGCACAACTTGAGTAGGAGAAGGGATCGGTTGGTAGGACATGTTCTGAGGCATCAAGGGATCACAAATTTAGCATTGGAGGGCAGCGTGGAGGGTAAAAATCGTAGAGGGATACCAAGAGATGAATACACTACGCAGATTCAGAAGGATATAGGTTGCAGTAGATACTGAGAGATGAAGAAGCTTGCACAGGATAGAGTAGCATGGAGGGCGGCATCAAGCCAGGCTCTAGACTGAAGACCTCAGCCGGCCGGGGTGGCTGAGCGGCTCTAGGCGCTACAGTCTGGAACCGAGCGACCGCTACAGTCGCAGGTTCGAATCCTGCCTCGGGTATCGATGTGTGTGATGTCCTTAGGTTAGTTAGGTTTAAGTAGTTCTCAGTTCTAGGGGACTGATGACCTCAGCAGTTACGTCCCATAGTGCTCAGAGCCATTTGAACTATTTTTGAAGACCACAACAGCAACATGTAACGGACTCTTACTTCGTCGTGGTATGTATACCATTGCAGCCTGAAGTCTGTGCTAGATTAGCGGAGTGTCCCACATCACATCAAAAGATAGACCCACATCACAGAACTGTTTAATACAAACCAAATGTCTTAACAGTAGCGCTCTGGGATGTATAAAATGGTGTTATCTGTAGCCATAATTATTTTCTTATCTATCTGTTCACCGAAGGTGGTGGTGGTGGTTAGTGTTTAACGTCCCGTTGACAACGAGGTCATTAGAGACGGAGCGCAAGCTCGGGTTAGGGATGGAGTGGGAAGGAAATCGGCCGTGCCCTTTCAAAGGAACCATCCCGGCATTTGCCTGAAACGATTTAGGGAAATCACGGAAAACCTAAATCAGGACGGCTGGAGACGGGATTGAACCGTCGTCCTCCCGAATGCGAATCCAGTGTGCTAACCACTGCGCCACCTCGCTCGGTGTTCACCGAAGGATCTTCACACGATGATATACGATTTGTCATCATAACACAATAAAATAAACAGCTCAAAAAATATACATACAAACAGAATATATAAGTGCGCTGTCGTGAGGATAGGAGAGGTGGTTGTCCGTAGTCTTGATGTAGGTACCATCCTGGCTTTGTCTGAATTGATTTACGAAAACCACGGAAAACTACAGTGAAGGTGGCCAGAGAGAGCAGATATGAAATCAGTGTCTTAACAACTGTAATGCCTTACTTGGTTGGCCCCTATTGTACAATATACTTCGATTTACACACAATTAGCTCCAGACAACATATAAAATACAGTTTTGCACTTCATCTCTGTAAGCACTAAATCCTCCTGCTTGTTACTCGTGCACCCAAACATGATGGTATGCCCCTTGCATTATCTCCAGTCTGTTGGGGAAACTGACTCCAATCTCGAAAATATACAACTATGGCACATGCATGTCATCACGTGCTCCCCTCAGTCCACCTGAAAACCTCAGTCCACCCGCATAACAAGACATTAATATCATGCACTATTAAGTCAGTTAAAAGTAACAAAAATGCAATAATCATTTTTCTAGATTATTATATCCCTGACCTCGAACATCATCAAACCAAGCAAGAGGTGGAAGCCACCACCATCTTGTGTAAGCGCTACGTAAAATACATAAAAGAAATGTGACTGTCTGAGGATAAACCCGTTGGTTCTTAATAGGATGCCGCCATTATTTTTAATAAATAGAGTAATGAACAGTGTGATGCTCTGTTTCTGCTTACAGTAAGGGCCCATTTAGACTGAGGTGACAAAAGTCTTAGGATACCTCCTAACATCTTGCCACACCCCCCTTTGACGGGCGTAATGCACAAACTCGACCTGGGCGCCTATAGCAGTCCATAATTGCAAAAGTGTTAACGGTGCAGGATTTTGTGAGTGAACTAGCTTCTCGATTATGTCTGGGCGATCTGGCTAACCAAACCATTCACTCGAACCGTCCAGAAAGTTCTGCTAACCAGTCGCGAGCAAATGTGAGCCGGTGACAAAGCGCATAGTCTTCCACCGTTGAATGGCTGCAAATGGTCTACGAGTAACCGAACGTAACCATTTCCAGTCAATGATTGGTTCAGGGGACCCAGTCCATCCCAGTAAACACAGCCCACTCCATTATGTGGCCTGCATAATGCCTTGTTGACAACCTGGGCCCATGGATAGGTTGGGACTGTGGCACACTCGAACCCTATCATCAGTTCTCACCAATGGAAATCGGGACTCATCTGACGAGGCGAAGGTTTTCCAGTCCTCTTGGATCCAACCGATATAGTCACGAGCCCTGCAGAGCTACTGCAGGCGCTGTCGTGCTATAAGCAAAGGCAACCGCGTTGGTCGCCTGCTGCCAACTCTACACAAACGTTGCTGCTCTTTGTCATTAAGTAAAGGTTACCGACACTACGTTATTATCTAACGATTTCGAAAACAGAATGTCCCATGCGTCTAGCTCCTACTACCATTTCGCGTTTAAAGTCTGTTAATTCCTGTAGCGCGGCCATAATCACGTCTCAAACCTTTTCATTTGAAATGACAATTAAATCGAAACCCTTAGCTGCCGACAGGTGTTGTTATACATCGATGGGGACAGTTGAAAATGTGTGCCCCGACCGGGACTCAAACCCGGGATCTATCTGAGCCACCAAGGGCACAGAGGATAGTGCGACTGCAGGGACTTATCCCTTGCACGCTTCCCGTGAGAAATCCCGGTGGGGCACACATTTTCAGTTGTCTTCATTGATGTATGTCAACGACACCTGTCGGCAGCTAAGGGTTTCGATTTAATTATCATGTCATTCTAGAGAAGCTGCACAGCCATCAATGGTATCTGTTCTTTGGAGAACAGATACCATCTTCATATAGTTAAAGGCTACCCAGCCATTGACCTTCTTCTGTGGGAATGCGCACACTTTGCCCGAATTCTTACGGGACTTAGCAGGTCAGTCTGGCGCGAGAAATGAGTGAATGGGCAAATATCAATTAGGAACACTACGAATGTAGGTTGTGGACAGTTCGGAATGTGGGTCTCACTGGAAGTGTGCGAGGGATAAGTCCCTGCATTCGCAGTATCCTCTGTGCCCTCGGTAGCTCAGATGGGTTTCCGGCACGGTAGCTCAGTGTGTTCGGTCAGAGGGTTTAGTTACTCTGTGTAATAAAAAAACTGAGTAAACGGATCAACGAACAACTTGAACGAGTGTCATCGGACGTCCGCCACGAACAAATTCAACAAACAATATATAGAACAAGAATGAGATAAAAAAGATGGGTAGAGCGTTTGCCATGTAAGCAGGAGATCCCGGGTTCGAGTCCCGGTCGGGGCACATATTTTCAGCTGTCCCCATTGATGTATATCAACACCTGTCGGCAGCTAAGGGTTTCGATTTAATTGTCATTTCATTCTAGAGACGCTGCACGGTCGTCAATAGTATCTGTTCTTTCGGGAACAGATACCATCTTCATACTTTTCATATGACCCACCTGAATACAAATCACAGCTCCGTCAATGCATTGTCCTTTCATACCATGTGTAAGCGACACAACCGCCATCTGTACATGCGAATATCGCAATCCCATGACTTCTGTCACATTTTTTATTCAGTCACACTATCATCACAGTTTTCGACAAAAACATCTCGTTGACCATATAGAGTAAATGTTCCTTAATTATGTCAACGGCATTCAACATATAAGCATTACTCCTGACAGCGTTGTTCTTGAAAGCGACAGAGGAAAAAAATCAATTATTTATTGAATCGCCAGAAATTGTTCAGCATGATGCAGCTGTCACAAACGAAATGACTTGCATTTAATGAAGGCGTGTGTCAAAGTAAATTATTGGTCACAGAAAATGACTGAATCAGAGTACTGCACCCACCAATCAACAGCAATGGCGGTGGGCCTTTGGGCTACATAAACAGCAGTGCTGACCTCTGGCCGACAGGTCGGAAAGGTCATGCTTAGTAACGCGGCCGCCTGCCGCATTGCTCCAGGGACCAGCGTCAACACCGGCTATGGTCACGTGACGCTGCCGACACTGTCGCTCCACAACTGACTCACACACACCCTAACGGCATTGATCAAACGTGATGCTGCTTTGTCTGTGGCCAACTATGAGTACGTTACACTGGCATCGGACATGCTAAGCGAAATAACTTGCTCTCCTTCTAGCAGTAATTTATCGTAGATCGCTTTGGCGACGAAAGATACCTAACGACTGGAAAAAATCGCAGGTCTTTCTCGTTTTTAAGAAAGGCCCCAAGACAGATCCACACAAGTATAGTCCTATATCGTTAACGTCAATCTGTTGTAGAATTATGGAACATGTATTATGCTCAATAATTATGATGTTTTTGGAAAATGAACATCTCCTCTTTAACATGGATTTCTCAAGCAAAGATCCTACGAAACTTATCTCGCTCTGTTCTTCCATGTTCAACCGTCTACTTAAGCACCTTAGTGAAAATAACATACTGTCAAAGTCACAGTTTGGGTTTCTTAAGGGTTCTGATATTGAGGAGGCTATTTACACTTACAATGAAAATGTTCTTCATTCATTAGACAACAAATTAGAGGCAACTGGCATATTCTGTGACCTGCCAAAGGCTTTTGCCTGTGTGAATCACAGCATTCTTTTAAGTAAATTAAAATATTATGGCATCACTGGTAGTGCTGCAAAGTGGTTTCATTCATATCCTACTAATAGAAAACAAAGGGTGTCATTATGTAACACTTCAGCAGTAGGCAATCAGACATCATCTGACTGGGAAGAAATTACATATGGTGTTCCCCAAGGTTCCATACTAGGTCCACTACTTTTTCTTGTGTATATTAATGACCTGTCATCTGTTACATTACCAGATGCCAAGTTTGTCTTATTTGCAGATGATGCAAACATTGCAATAAATAGTAAATCAAATATAAATTTAAAAAGGGCAGCTAATCAAATTTTTACTGACATTAATAAGTGGTTCATAGACAATTCAACTTTGAAAAGACCCACTATATACAGTTCAGAACTTCCAAGAGATTTCCTTCTAGTGTGTGTATAAAATATGATGACATGGAAATAGGAAAAGTTAAAAGTGTACAATTCTTGGGATTACAATTTGATAATAAATTCAGTTTGGAGCGACATACTAACGAACTGCTAAATTGCCTAAACAGGTCTGTGTTTGCAATGCGAATGATGTCAGACATAGGAGATATAAATATAAAAAAACTGGCATATTTTGTTTATTTTCACTCCATTATGTCATATGGTATCATATTTTAGGGTAAGTCCACAAACTGAGAAAAGATTTTTAAAGTACAGAAGCGTATAATGAGAGTAACGTATAGTGTAAATCCAAGAACATCATGTCGAAACCTATTCAAAGAATTGGGTATACTAACCACAGCTTCTCGGTACATTTATCGCTTAATGAAGTTTGTTGTAAATAATACATCTCTTTTTCCAACTAACTCCTTAGTACACAGTATCAGTACTAGGAATAAGAACAATATACATAAAGATTTAAAATCACTTACTCTTGCCCAGAAAGGAATCCAGTCTTCAGCAATGTATATTTTCAATAAGTTACCAGCAACCATTAAGAGCATAGTTTCAGACAAGGCACAATTTAAACATAATTTAAAATGATTTTTGGTGGCCAACTCCTTCTATTCCATCCATGAATTTCTCAACAAGTGCAGTAAACCATTATAATGAAAACTTATTGTACTTTAATTTTTGACAATACTTGGTTGTAATAGCCAAGTAATTAGCTATTGTGTGAACGATTGATTTAATGAAAGCAGATGTAAGTATTAAACTTGTAAATATTCAAAGTTTAATTTTAATTCATGTACATAATTTTATTTTAGTGGTTCATGGTGTGGGTTCCTGTAGTAATGTCCTAGTTCATGAACCACGGGCAACGTAAAAGTGGCCAAGTAAGTGGTCCCGACAGTTGGGATACCAGTTACTTCGGAATAAGGCTGGGCATCTCGGACATATTCTGAGTCGTGGTCACCTTTGTGCTCATACGGCAAAGACTACCAAATCCACCGGTTAGTCCCTCAGCCGTTAGGGGTAAAACCCAATGGGACTCGGGGCAAGTAAGGCTAGCAACCTGCTTCCCTGGTACTTTAAATATGATGCTGGCAACAATCAGAGCAAAATGCCTCAGACCTTTGGAGGTGATGGAGTCCCACCTCTAACTGACAAACCAGGGACTCCTAAGATACGACTTGGCAAACAAATGGTAATGAGATGGGGAGCTATTAATATCAATGGGGGCTACTCTGGGAAGAAGGTAGAGCTGGCAGAGGCTGCAGGTAAGATGGGGCTGGACGTTTTAGCTGTTAGTGACATTCGGGTAAGGGGTGAGAAAGAAGAGGAAGTGGGAGAATACAAGGTCTACCTGTCAGGAGTCAAAGCAGGAATAGCACAATGGGGTGTAGGGCTTTACATCAGGAAAGAAATGGAACCCAGCGTAGTTGCAATAAGGTATGTAAACGAACGACTGATGTGGATAGATTTGACAGTGTCTAGCAAGAAAATTAGGATTGTGTCAGTATATTCGCATTGTGAAGGGACAGATCAAGATAACATGAATTGTTTTTATGAGGCACTCAGTGATGTAGTTGTTAGAGTAAAGGACAAGGACAGTGTTCTTACTCATGGGTGATTTTAACGCCAGGATTGGAAATCGAACAGAAGGGTAGGAAAAGGTTATGGGTAAATTTGGAGAGGATATGGAGGCCAACAGGAACGGGAAACAACTCTTGGATTTCTGTGCCAGTATGGGCTTAGTAATCACAAACTCCTTTTTTAAACATAAGAACATTCACCGGTATACTTGGGAAGGCAGGGGAACCAGATCTGTCATTGACTATATAATATTGTTGTTGTTGTTGTTGTGGTCTTCAGTCCTGAGACTGGTTTGATGCAGCTCTCCATGCTATTCTATCCTGTGCAAGATTCTTCATCTCCCAGTACCTACTGCAACCTACATCCTTTTGAATCTGCTTAGTGTATTCATCTCTTGGTCTCCCCCTACGATTTTTACCCTCCACGCTGCCTCCAATACTAAATTCGTGATCCCTTGATGCCTCATAACATGTCCTACCAACCGATCCTTCTTCTGGTCAAGTTGTGCCACAAACTTCTCTTCTCCCCAATCCTATTCAATACTTCCTCATTAGTTATGTGGTCTACCCATCTAATCTTCAGCATTCTTCTGTAGCACTACATGTCGAAAGCTTCTATTCTCTTCTTGTCCAATCTATTTACTGTCCATGTTTCACTTCCATACATGGCTACACTCCATACAGATTCTTTCAGGAACGACTTCCTGACACTTAAATCTATACTCGATGTTAGCAAATTTCTCTTCTTCAGAAACGCTTTCCTTGCCATTGCCAGTCTACATTTTATATCCTCTCTACTTCGACCATCATCAGTTATTTTGCTCCCCAAATAGCAAAACTCCTTTACTACTTTAAGTGTCTCATTTCCTAATCTAATACCCTCAACTGACTATATAATAACAGATCAGGAATTCAGGAAGGCTGTGAGGGACACACGTGTATTCAGGGGATTCTTTGATGACACTGATCATTATTTAATCTGCAGTGAAATTGGGATTGTGAGGCCGAAAGTGCAGGAGGTCAGGTCCATATGTAGGAGGATAAGAGTGGAGAAACTTCAGGATAAGGAAATCAGGCACAAGTACATAACAGCGATCTCAGAAAGGTACCAGTTAGTTGAATGTAGTCAATTACAGTCATTGGAAAAGGAATGGACAAGGTACAGGGACACAGTACTAGAAGTGGCTAAAGAATGTCTTGGAACAGTAGTGTGTAAAAGTAGGATGAAGCAAACAGCTTGGTGGAATGATACAGTCAAGGCAGCCTGTAAAAGGAAAAAGAAGGCGTATCAAAAATGGCTACATACCAGAACCCAGGTAGACAGAGAAAGTTATATTCAAGAAAGAAACAAAGCCAAACAGATAATTGCAGCATCCAGGAAGAAATCGTGGGAAGACTTTGGAAACAGGTTGGAGACTATGGGTCAAGCTGCTGGAAAACCATTCTGGAGTGTAATTAGCAGTCTTCAAAAGGGAGGTAAGAAGGAAATGACAAGTATTTTGGACAGGTCAGGAAAACTGCTGGTGAATCCTGTGGATGCCTTGGGCAGATGGAGGGAATATTTTGAACAGTTGCTCAATGTAGGTGAAAATGCGATCAGTAATGTTTCAGATTTCGAGGTAGAATGGGATAGGAATGATGATGGAAATAGGATCACATTTGAGGAAGTGGAAAAAATGGTTAACAGATTGCAGTGCAATAAAGCGGCTGGGGTGGATGAAATTAAGTCGGAACTCATCAAATACAGTGGAATGTCAGGTCTTAAATGGCTACACAGGATAATTGAAATGGCCTGGGAGTCGGGACAGGTTCCATCAGACTGGAAAAAGCAGTAATCACACCGATCTTTAAACATGGAAACAGAAAAGATTGTAACAACTACAGAGGTATCTCTTTAATCAGCGTTGTGGGTAAAATCTTCTCAGGTATTGTTGAAAGGAAAGTGCGAGTATTAGTTGAAGACCAATTGGATGAAAATCAGTGTGGGTTTAGGCCTCTTAGAGGTTGTCAGGACCAGATCTTTAGCTTACGGCAAATAATGGAGAAGTGCTATGAGTGGAACAGGGAATTGTATCTATGCTTTATAGATCTAGAAAAGGCATATGACTGGGTTCCTAGGAGGAAGTTATTGTCTGTTCTACAAGATTATGGAATAGGAGGCAAACTTTTGCAAGCAATTAAAGGTCTTTACATGGATAGTCAGGCAGCAGTTAGAGTTGACGGTAAATTGAGTTCATGGTTCAGAGTAGTTTCAGGTGTAAGACAAGGCTGCAACCTGTCTCCACTGTTGTTCATATTATTTATGGATCATATGTTGAAAACAATAGACTGGCTGGGTGAGATTAAGATATGTGAACACAAAATAAGCAGTCTTGCATATGTGGATGACTTAGTTGTGATGGCAGATTCGATTGAAAGTTTGCAAAGTAATATTTCAGAGATAGATCAGAAATGTAAGGACTATGGTATGAAGATTAGCATCTCCAAAACGTAAGTAATGTCAGAGGGAAAGAAATACAAACGAATTGAGTGCCAAATAGGAGGAACAAAGTTAGAACAAGTGGCCGGTTTCAAGTACTTAGGATGCATATTCTCACAGGATGGCAACATAGTGAAAGAACTGGAAGCGAGGTGTAGCAAAGCTAATGCAGTGAGCGCTCAGCTACGATCTACCTCTCTTCTGCAAGAAGGAAGTCAGTACCATTCAAGTCTGTGCACCATTCAATCTTTCGACCAACTTTGTTGTATGGGAGCGAAAGCTGGGTGGATTCAGGCTACCTTATCAAAAAGGTTGAGGCTAATGATATGAAAGTAGCTAGGATGATTGCAGGTACTAGTAGATGGGAACAATGGCAGGAGGGTGTCCACAATGAGGAAATCAAAGAAAAACTGGGAATGAACTCTATAGATGTAGCAGTCAGGGCGAACAGGCTTAGATCGTGGGGTCATGTTACACGCATGGGAGAAGCAAGGTTACCCAAGAGACTCATGGATTCAGCAGTAGAGGGTAGGAGGAGTCAGGGCAGACCGAGGAGAAAGTATCTGGATTTGGTTAAGAATGATTTTGAAGTAATAGGTTTAACATCAGAAGAGGCACCAAAGTTAGCACTGAGTAGGGGATCATGGAGGAACTGTATAAGGGGGGCTATGCTCCAGACTGAACGCTGAAAGGCATAATCAGTCTTAAATGATGATTATGATGATGATGATGATGATGATGTACATAATTTTACTGTTTATTGACTGAGGATCATTAAAATTAATTAAACTCAAGTTTCTAACATTATGCGTGGTTTCTGTTTGTTCTAAGTCGTGTCTCCCTACCACTTTCGCGCAACGACGCTCTGAGCCTGTTTTTTTAGGGAATTGACTAGTTTGAACCTGGGACCTGTTGCTGGTAAGGAGACGCCAGACCACACATGACATGTAGAGTTCAGAAGAGTTCAGTGTGACTAGCGATGATATAACCAAATACTTAATGATTTCAGCGTCAGCTCCACTGCACTCCCTGTAAAAGAATCTTAATACTAACTAAATTTAGTGGAAGGGGTTCAAGGCTTTCCTATTTTTAGTTAGCTGGTAAAATAACGTCGAAAAAGCAGTTAAGTTTACCATTGGAAATTTTATTCTGCTCACAAAACATTGCTTATACTTTGCACTATTGATAAAAGGAAATTTTTTTATACAGGATGATAAAAACCAACTGCGTTCCACAAAAATATGAACGAATATTCCCTGAGTGGGTTTCCAAGTTTTACAATGGATTGAAGGATGACCTATGCCATATCACATCTATAATCTAGGTTTAAAATAAGTTTCACAAAAGAGAAAACTATCAAAATGGTCTACAGTGACCCACAATTATCTTTAATTACTTATCTAACTTGTCATAAATCACAGTGGCTTATGTGGCTTCTCAATAATTATATAACAGAAAAATCATCACGTTTCAGATTTTAACTTATGTAGCAAATGTGAATACCATGAGTTTTAACTGACGACTGACACTTCTTCTTCTTCATGTGCCGTCTCCTCTAAGAAGGTTGGCTGTCATCATGGCAATTTCTGATCTTGATTTGGCTGATCTAAGGAGTTCTGACGTTGAGCAGTTGTACCAATTTTTTAAATTGTCAATCCAGGATGTCCGTCTTCTACCCCTCGTTCTCTTCCCACAAATTTTCCCTTCTAGTATTATTTGCAATATTTTGTAATTTACTCCCCTAATAACATGGCCTAAATATTGTAGCTTCCTTACTTTAATAGTTTTAATTAATTCTTTTTCCTTTCCCATTCTTCTTAGGACATCTTGATTAGTAATCCTCGACACCCAACTAATTCTAAGTATTCATCTATATGCCCACATTTCAAAAGCTTCTAAACTGTTCATGTCCTTCTTTTTCAATGTCCACGCTTCCATTCCGTATAGTAATTTTGAGAATACATAGCATCTTAGCAACCTCATTTTTGTGTTTAAGCAGATGTCTCTCGAACAGAATGCATTTTTCATCTTATTAAAGATACTTCTGGCCTGTCCTATTCTCGATTTAATTTCTTCTGAGCTTTCAATCTCCTCATTTACAATTGTTCCGAGATATTTAAATTTACGTACTTGATCGACTCTTTCCCTATTGATTGTAAGATTTTCTTGTTGGTGTGTTTTAGATATCACCATGAACTTAGTCTTGCTTACGTTAAGAGTCAAGCCAAATTCTTCACTTTTTTCTGCGACTTTGTCAAGAAGTAATTGTAGATCTTTGAGGTTTCCAGCTAGTAGTGCAGTGTCATCAGCAAACCTAACATTGTTAATGTTTAGCCCATTCACTTTAATGCCAGCTATTTCATCTGATAGAGCTGCCTGGAATATGTCTTCTGAGTACATATTAAACAATAAGGGTGAGAGAACGCAACCTTGTCTCACACCCCTCTTTATTTCTATATCATTCGATAACTCATTTTCTACCTTCACGGTTGTGGTTTGATTGTAGTAGAGGTTATATATAATGCGGATGTCTTTCTTATCAAGTGTTTTCTTTTCTAACAATTCTATGAGATGATCATGACGAACTTTGTCAAATGCTTTATTATAATCCAGGAAGCACACATATAGTGGCTGATTAACTTCCATACATCGTTGCGCTAATATGTTAAAAGCAAACAATGCTTCCCTTGTACCGAGGGAACTCCTAAAACCGAATTGTGTTTCACTTATACCTTCTTCTACTTTTTTGTATATTCGTTGGTGTATAACTTTTAGAAATATCTTTAAGGTGTGACTCATTAAGCTTATTGTACGGTGATCATTACAAGTTTTGGCATTAGCCTTTTTGGGTAATGTAACAAAGGTAGATGTCAACCAATCCCTAGGAATAATTCCCGAATTATAAATATCATTAAACAATTGTACAAATATATCTATATGGTCTATTCCTATGAGTTTCAGGATGTTGACACTAGTATTATGCAAAAAGGGGATGTAACAGATGAGACTTCTGCAGTTCTGAGTGAAGCCTTATGTGCTCAAAAATGCGGCATCGCGTGCATTCATTACCTTGTCGGTGTTCGCCAGGGGGTGGCGGCCGGCGTAGCTCCATCCAGCTTGCCGTGTCCGAAGCAACTGTTTTCTAACTTCTCCTTACTACAATTTACCGAAGTTGGTTTAAAAAAAAACTGTCTGGCTGTGTTTTCATCTGACCAATCAGGGTCTCAATGTTAACCTTAAGCTCTGCCTACAAAAATTCTGTCTATCCAATGAGAAACGTTATACTTTTCGTGGTGGGGCAATGTTTTTAACGTTTGCAACGTAACAGAGACGTGAAAAAGTCTCACGCTAAAACTTGGGGTTGGTGTGGCCCTCATTTGTGTTCATAAGATCTATACTGTTCTTCTGGAGGGCTCTAGCTTTTAACATGGGCTGGAGGGTGGTCCTAGCGGTTAGCTGGCGACGTGGGTGTCCGCCCCTTATCGTAGGGCCTTCTAGCTTAACTTGGTTCTGCTCTCGGCTTCTGTTCTCGTTTCTCCCCTCGGAACTGCGTCTGTCTCATGGTGGGAAGGTATGACATGCATTTAGGCATTCTTGTGTTAGTCTGTGGTATTCCATTTGCTCACTCGTTACTTGTATTACTTTGGTTAACTTAATGTCACGATTTATTCGGAGCTATGTGACATACTACTGGATTTGCTTATCATGTCAGGGTTTTCATGGAAGGTGTTGGATTTGCCTGACACCTTACATATCACCACCCTTCAAACTTAATTTTTGCACTGAATTTAGGCAATGACTGAATCGTTGTCTAAGTCAGTCAAAAATTATTCCTTTATTTAAATTTTGTTGCCTACTGTTCAGCCACATCATTCTGGTTCTATGCTAGTTTGTATTACTAATTTATATTTTTATATTCTTCCACATTATTCTCAAAAATATGTTTATATTGACAAGAGAAGAATATTTTAATTCTATTATAATTATTATTTTTTAATTATTTTTCTTTCTTTTTTTAAGTGTGAAGTTTGTTTTTTAAGAAGTTTGTTATCGAAAGTGAGGAGTCTTTCACATCGATTTTCTTAGAAATATTTTTTTTATAAATGTAGTAATTAAGTAAAATCTATTCCTAATACATTTTATAAATATCATGTACATGTAAAATATTTTTGTTTCTAGACACTCATTTCAACATTGTTACACTAACAAACATGAATTATTTCCAAGAATTGCTTTGAAAAAGAAATATACACCCAACAAGATAATTTTCTATTCTTTGTTTTTATAAGGAGAAAATAAGTAAAATGTAGTTATTCTTTTATTTTTATGAGGAGAAAATAAGTGGCATATAGTTTTAGTGTTTATTATGCCTTACTTTTGTTCTTTGTATACTGTCCATTTCAGAACTAATGACTTATTTTTATCGATAGTCTATTTTTTACTTAAGTCCATAGTCAATGACTGTTATTTTGTAGTTTATTAGCTGTCTGATGTGCTTAACTTATTTAGTTTTTCACACATTTCTTTTGCACAATTCCTACATCACATAATTTGATTTCACACATTCACACAATCCTATGAATGTTTAAGCATGAGGTTGGCGAAAGTTTTTGCACGAAGGTGATGGACTTGAGTGAGATGGATGTGGGCAAGTATTTGATGTGCAGCTTCGTTCGTCGTTCCTTGTTGGCTTTGCAAGTGTGTGTTGCTGTTGTGGAGGTCCCATAATGGAATGGAGCTACGAGTGCAGAATCTCCTGGTTTACTGGCTTTGTATGCATGAAAGTCATCGTTATGTGTCGCTGAAAGCGGTCGTTTTTCGTTGTAATACTTCGCAGACGACTAGTTTACAATAGGATAGGGATTTGGGCAGGTATGTCGTCTATTCTTCACCCATCTTCTTTCTTGGTCTCAATCTTGTACAACTTCAACTTCTGTTCTTTCTGCTTTCTCTCTGCTTCTTACTTGATTCTTGGTTCTTCTCTGGGCAGGATATGGAAATATTTGTTGATAACTAGTCGCTTTGAAGTTCTCCTCTTAGTAACAGTTTGATAAAAGGTTTGGACATGTTATTTCTACTTTGTGGACGTTTTCTTCAGTTTCGTGCATCAGCGTGCTGTTTAATAGCGGTAGTGTGACTTTTACACACATTTTTTTGCCAGTGGTGGCTTGCCCAAGCCGTCTTCTCGTCTGGCCGTTTTTTGCTCGCTCCGCTTAGTCAGGGCGTCCCGGTGTTTACGAGTGGTGAAAGTCCAGTGTTTGCTTGTCAGTCCCTGCACCAGTCCCTTCAGCAGTAGATTTACAAGTGCCCTTTGTTGGTCTCACTGTCCTTTCCCTTCTCTCGACGCTTCTGCCTTGTAGGAATCGTGTCTTGCTAATTACGTCCTTTCCTTTCTTGATACTTCTCTCGTTGCATCTCGTCCTTGCTGGAGTTTTTGCAATGGTTCTTACAAAAAGTTTTACTTATAATCATCTAACATATGTCTAGTACCTACATTGTATTATGCCTTCTTAAAAAACTTTACAAATTTTGGCGCCCTTTCCATGTTACAATTCTAAGATATGAAACTTCCTGGCAGATTAAAACTGTGTGCCCGACCGAGACTCGAACTCAGGACCTTTGCCTTTCGCGGGCAAGTGCTCTACCAACTGAGCTACCGAAGCACGACTCACGCCCGGTACTCACAGCTTTACTTCTGCCAGTACCTCGTCTCCTACCTTCCAAACTTTACAGAAGCTCTCCTGCGAACCTTGCAGAACTAGCACTCCTGAAAGAAAGGATATTGCGGAGACATGGCTTAGCCACAGCCTGGGGGATGTTTCCAGAATGAGATTTTCACTCTGCAGCGGAGTGTGCGCTGATATGAAACTTCCTGGCAGATTAAAACTGTGTGTGCGACCGAGACTCGAACTCGGGACCTTTGCCTTTCGTGGGCAAGTGCTCTACCAACTGAGCTACCGAAGCACGACTCACGCCCGGTACTCACAGCTTTACTTCTGCCAGTACCTCGTCTCCTACCTTCCAAACTTTACAGAAGCTCTCCTGCGAACCTTGCAGAACTAGCACTCCTGAAAGAAAGGATATTGCGGAGACATGGCTTAGCCACAGCCTGGGGGATGTTTCCAGAATGAGATTTTCACTCTGCAGCGGAGTGTGCGCTGATATGAAACTTCCTGGCAGATTAAAACTGTGTGCCCGACCGAGACTCGAACTCGGGACCTTTGCCTTTCGCAGTCAAGTGCTCTACCAACTGCCAGGAAGTTTCATATCAGCGCACACTCTGCTGCAGAGTGAAAATCTCATTCTGGAAACATCCCCCACGCTGTGGCTAAGCCATGTCTCCGCAATATCCTTTCTTTCAGGAGTGCTAGTTCTGCAAGGTTCGCAGGAGAGCTTCTGTAAAGTTTGGAAGGTAGGAGACGAGGTACTGGCAGAAGTAAAGCTGTGAGTACCAGCCGTGAGTCGTGCTTCGGTAGCTCAGTTGGTAGAGCACTTGCCCGCGAAAGGCAAAGGTCCCGAGTTCGAGTCTCGGTCGGGCACACAGTTTTAATCTGCCAGGAAGTTTCATATCGGCGCACACTCCGCTGCAGAGTGAAAATCTCATTCTGGAAACATCCCCCAGGCTGTGGCTAAGCCATGTCTCCGCAATATCCTTTCTTTCAGGAGTGCTAGTTCTGCAAGGTTTGCAGGAGAGCTTCTGTAAAGTTTGGAAGGTAGGAGACGAGGTACTGGCAGAAGTAAAGCTGTGAGTACCGCGCGTGAGTCGTGCTTCGGTAGCTCAGTTGGTAGAGCACTTGCCCGCGAAAAGCAAAGGTCCCGAGTTCGAGTCTCGGTCGGGCACACAGTTTTAATCTGCCAGGAAGTTTCATATCAGCGCACACTCCGCTGCAGAGTGAAAATCTCATTCTGGAAACATCCCCCAGGCTGTGGCTAAGCCATGTCTCCGCAATATCCTTTCTTTCAGGAGTGCTAGTTCTGCAAGGTTCGCAGGAGAGCTTCTGTAAAGTTTGGAAGGTAGGAGACGAGGTACTGGCAGAAGTAAAGCTGTGAGTACCGGGCGTGAGTCGTGCTTCGGTAGCTCAGTTGGTAGAGCACTTGCCCGCGAAAGGCAAGGGTCCCGAGTTCGAGTCTCGGTCGGGCACACAGTTTTAATCTGCCAGGAAGTTTCATATCAGCGCACACTCCGCTGCAGAGTGAAAATCTCATTCTGGAAACATCCCCCAGGCTGTGGCTAAGCCATGTCTCCGCAATATCCTTTCTTTCAGGAGTGCTAGTTCTGCAAGGTTCGCAGGAGAGCTTCTGTAAAGTTTGGAAGGTAGGAGACGAGGTACTGGCAGAAGTAAAGCTGTGAGTACCGGGCGTGAGTCGTGCTTCGGTAGCTCAGTTTTAGAGCACTTGCCCGCGAAAGGCAAAGGTCCCGAGTTCGAGTCTCGGTCGGGCACACAGTTTTAATCTGCCAGGAAGTTTCATATCAGCGCACACTCCGCTGCAGAGTGAAAATCTCATTCTGGAAACATCCCCCAGGCTGTGGCTAAGCCATGTCTCCGCAATATCCTTTCTTTCAGGAGTGCTAGTTCTGCAAGGTTCGCAGGAGAGCTTCTGTAAAGTTTGGAAGGTAGGAGACGAGGTACTGGCAGAAGTAAAGCTGTGAGTACCGGGCGTGAGTCGTGCTTCGGTAGCTCAGTTGGTAGAGCACTTGCCCGCGAAAGGCAAGGGTCCCGAGTTCGAGTCTCGGTCGGGCACACAGTATTAATCTGCCAGGAAGTTTCATATCAGCGCACACTCCGCTGCAGAGTGAAAATCACATTCTGAATTCTAAGATATTTTGAGTCTTAACTTCTACAAGAATCCTCAAATTCGTTTTTTATTTTTGTGTAGTGTCATGGCGTAGAGCATTTTAGTATTTCATGCTGTTAGACTATCTACGTTTTATCCCTTCACCTTAATCTATGGTACTATTGGTGTTATTTTTGTTTTTGTTTTTATTGAAACTACTTTCCTTTTCGCACCTTCCTCTTTCTTCATTCTTCTTTCTCCTGATGATCTTGTCTGCAACATAATCTTGAAATATTGTGCTGATTATTTACCAGTAATAAAATTTATCTTCAAACTTTTTGATATGGCTCACACAGTGAAGTCCTAAGGTTTTGCCTGTTTTTGGGTTCATTAGTTCCACACCATTATCATGAGCAATTCGGCTAATTATGACAGGTCCTTTGTATGCAGTGTAAAACTTATTTGTCGATTTCTTTATGGACTTCTAACATGAGTTGAGGCGATTCCCCCTTTTGTGCATACCATTTTAATTCTTCATCCTCTTTATCTCGCATCATTCTTAATTGTTTGTTTATAACTGGTATTTCTTCTAATTTTAGCTTTTGCTCAAAGAGAAATGTGACATTCCCGAATGTTATGCTACCTTTCCCCATATCTATTATCGCTCATCTCTCATTTAAAAAATGTGCACCTATAATCAAATCTACAGTTAGTTTAGGTATAATCACGAAGTTGGCTTCGACCTTTTGACCTTGACACGAAAGAGTTAACCTTGTTTGTCTCGTAACTTCCGCAGCACTGTTTCTAATAGGACCTCTTACTTTAATCTTACATGTTTTCAGAGCTGGCAGTTCCTCATTGGCATTACACTGCATGAATAAATTTTCTGAGATCGCAGTCAGTTCACTTCCGCTATGAATTACAATATTGACTGGGATATGCTTTACCATGTCCTTCACAATTGGTTGAATTTGAAAGGGTTGGTTCTGTTCTTCTTCTTCTTGCATCAACGAATCCTCCACTGAACCATACATGAGTCTTTTCAGGAATTTCCCTTGTGAATTCGAACTTTCTGTAGGATAAGCTTCGACTGCTACTTCTCTCTCTTTTATTTCGTCTTCTCTATTTCTTCCTTCATTTACACTTTCTTCAACATCCTCTACTTTTTCCTCATCCTCGTCTATCTTCTCCTTCTTCGTCGCTTCTTCCACATAATCGCATCTAAATGCTCTAATTATTGCTTCATAACTTCCCTCATTATATACGTTGGGTTGTGTGCCCACTAGTAACTTATTTTCAACTTCTGTCGACTGCGAACTATCCTCATTGAATTCGCTTTCCCTGGTTTCCATCTCAAATAGCTCTGCAATACTCATTACTTCGTCCTTTCCTCCTACATTCGTTGTGCATGCCTCTGGTAATTCATCTTCCTCGTCAGTATTCTCCCAATTAATTTCGTCCCAACACGATATTGTTATTTTCCTGTCTTCGTTTTCATCTGGGCCCTGCGGTTTTGTTTCTTCCTTCTGCTCTTCTCGTGATAAGGTATTTACTTCTCTGTTCAAGGTGCTGCAATTGTCCTGGGTCGGTGCGTCATTCTCTTTGGCATGGGCGTTTAGCTGTCAATTCGAACGTTTTTCGGGGTTTGGTGGTCTTACCTCCACCTCTTCTATCTGTATTCTCTTTTCTTGCTCCGCTTGTTGATATTGGTTTCTTTGTTGATAATTTGTCGGTCTATTGGCACTCCAGTACCCGTTCCGGTTGTCGTTATTCCCTCTGTAATAGTTGTTGCCGTTCCTGGGTGAATTATAGTTATTATCATATTCTCTTCTAAATCCATAACCGGTTCTTTGTTGAAATCTATTGTCGTTTCTTGGTGCGAAGTTATCACATGGTTCGTAATTATTGTTTCTTTGTACTGTGTCTTGTGGATTCCACTGCGTTTTGCTTTCGTTTTCACGTGCGCTTCGTCTTTTTCTTGCGACATCTTCCGAAAATATGAACTCTAGTTCCCTTAGAATACCTTTAAATGCTTCGACGTCATTGCCTCCGCGACCTACTAATGATTGCTGGTATTTCAATGGTAACTTCATCGCGCATAATTTAATCGACTCTCCGTCACTGTATGGTACATCTAAGCATTGATTTTTCTTTGCCATTAATTCGAAAAATTTCACGGGACTCTTCTCTCCTGAATTTTCAAAATATGGGTTCTGTAATAATTCGTACTTCACTCTGTTCTGTGCTTCGCTGGACCAATATCGTGAGAGAAACTTCTCTCTGAAATCTTCGTACGATCGGCATGTCGCTGCAACATTTTGCATGGTTTCTGCGACTGTTCCTGACATGTGTGCACATATAAAGTCTCATTTGTGTGCTAGCGTCCAGTGTTCTGGTAATCCTACACGGAATTGATCAATAAAAGTTCGTGGATGTAATGAGTTTCCTTCTCGAAAGTGTTGAAATTTTCTGACTGTGAGGAAATGATCGTTGTCGTACTTCGTCATAGTTCCATATGAAATTCGCGATTCTTCGCCACTTTTGTTTCTGATCATTTCTCCCGTCGTTCTTTCCGGTTGTGGTAGATCCATTGGATATTGTCCACTGTAACTTTCGCCTACCCTTGCGTAGTATCGTTGGAGTGGTACGCAATAATTTTCTTCCATCGGTTGTGAACGTGTAACTGAATGCATTGCACTGTACTCTTAGCGACCTGGCTTTCCATTGTCAGGTATTGGTTCGGTATCTTGTCTGGCTAACCTTGCCGCTTCATTG
Source organism: Schistocerca cancellata (assembly GCF_023864275.1). Taxonomy (NCBI): domain Eukaryota; kingdom Metazoa; phylum Arthropoda; class Insecta; order Orthoptera; family Acrididae; genus Schistocerca; species Schistocerca cancellata. Next base: position 559,928,666 of record NC_064631.1, on the reverse strand, counting down.
CAAGATCCAAACTGTCTTGAAACATACATTTGTGGTTCTGCTTGTGTTTATCGTGCCGTTTGTTCATCAAGAATTTCGAAACGTGTTTGTTGCGCCGCAGGCTGTCTGATTTCACGTATGTTATTTTCCGCCTGTGATTGGAATCGAAAATGCATGATATCTTCGTTAATTGCTTGTTTTTCCGGTGCTGTTACAGATACGGATGTGGTTGCAGACTGAGTGCTTGTTCGATCCTGTTCACTACGCTCTTCAATGGTTTGCAACAACTCTGTTCGCAATTTCTGAAATTGTTGCGTCGTTTGCGCATCTATTATGACTATGCGGTTATCATATCTTTTCAGCGCTGCTTATGTGATACGTTTGTGTAACACACTGTTTTCAACAATTTCACACGCTGTACCTGCTGCTTGTCTAGTAATTACGTTTATCTGTTTCTCTAGTTTCTTGACTTCTCCCTGGGTGTTGTTACATAATGTTTTGATCTCGTCCTGAATGTCATTACGCAATGTTTGTACGTCCACTTGTACCTTGTCAACGTCTGTTCTCAATTGATTGTGACCTGTTATTAAGTTTCCTATCACTTCTCGAGATTCTTTTGCCTCGTCTTCAATACGACTTAGGAGTAACTGATTTTTTTTTGTTCTTTCATCTCACGCATTTGTCTCGTGATTTCTGCAATTTGGTTCGTCGTTTCTGCATTCTGAATTTTAATTCGATTCGCAATTTCTTTATTTTGTCTTGTCATGGGTTCCGTCATTAATTGTAATAATTCTGCCAGATTGGTGTTTCCTATTGCGTTTTCTTCCGACGTCCTACGCTCTGTGTTTTCGCCCAACTGTTGGTTTGCAACCGATTGCATTGAACTGTGCGGTGACACGTTTCTTCTCGAATTCCTTGTACTCTATGGTGAGGGAGCTCTGATTACTTGTACTATGAGTTCTACGTATTCAAGACGCAAGTTAGAATCCTCATCGGCTGTCTCTCTACTTTCCTGCTCCTCTGTCATATGCTGACCTAGATTTTCTGTGCCTTGACGTACATTATCCTCGTTATGGTGCGTTATCTGTGCTATTTCTCGCGATACTGCATCGTCTGTTGTACTGTCCTCTATTCTCTGTCCATCTTCATGTTGGGTCTCTACCTCAATTCGGTCAAGGTCTCGATCTGCCATTGCTAATCTTCCCGAATCCCTTATTTTCTGTTTTAAAAGCAATTCACGCTCCCTACTTCGCGTCAACATGCGCTCATACGATCTCACGCTTTTCATAAACTTTTTGCACACACGACTTGACAGTCAATTCAATTACTTGTTGGGTCAGAACCAACTTGTCAACGATGTATCCGCCACCTGTGCGCTTGCAATGGATAGAAAATTTAATTCTAACAATATTAAAATTCATAACTTAATTATGCTATTGTCTCTGCCAGAATGTCTCACTTTCTATTGAATACTTTTACTATCTATCGCTGCAGCTACTGTTTTCGACTATGTATAACTTTAAAAAAAATTTTTGTTACAAAAATTTTTCAACAAGATATTTTTCTGACCTAGATAGGCATGTGGTCGACCTTCAGTCCTGGTATTTAACCATCCTGGCAGGGTCGCCATTCTCTAACATTCTGCATGGTGCCTGTTGTTCTAAGTCGTGTCTCCCTACCACTTTCACGCAACGACGCTCTGAGCGTGTTTTTTAGGGAATTGACTAGTTTGAACCTGGGAAATGTTGCTGGTAAGGAGACGCCAGACCACACATGATATGTAGAGTTCAGAAGAGTTCAGTGAGACTAGCGATGATATAACCAAATACTTAATGATCTCAGCATCAGCTCCACTGCACTCCCTCTAAAAGAATCTTAATACTAACTAAATTTAGTGGAAGGAGTTCAAGGCTTTCCTATTTTTAGTTATCTGGCAAAATAACGTCGAAAAAGCAGTTATGTTTACCATTGGAAATTTTATTCTACTCAAAAAACATTGTTTATACATTGCACTATTGATAAAAGGAATTTTTTTTATACAGATGATAAAAACCAACTTCGTTCCACAAAAATATGAACGAATATTCCCTGAGTGGGTTTCCAAGTTTTACAATGGATGGAAGGATGACCTATGCCATATCACATCTATAATCTAGGTTTAAATTAAGTTTCACAAAAGAGAAAACTATCAAATTAGTCTACAGTGACCCACAATTATCTTTAATTACTTATCTAACTTGTCGTAAATTACAGTGGCTGATGTGGCTTCTCAATAATTGTTGTTGTTGTTGTGGTCTTCAATCCTGAGACTGGTTTGATGCAGCTCTCCATGCTACTCTATCCTGTGCAAGCTTCTTCATCTCCCAATACCTACTGCAACCTACATCCTTCTGAATCTGCTTAGTGTATTCATCTCTTGGTCTCCCCCTACGATTTTTACCCTCCACGCTGCCCTCCAATACTAAACTGGTGATCCCTTGATGCCTCAGAACATGTCCTACCAACCGATCCCTTCTTCTAGTCAAGTTGTGCCACAAACGTCTCTTCTCCCCAATCCTATTCAATACTTCCTCATTAGTTATGTGATCTACCCATCTAATCTTCAGCATTCTTCTATAGCACCACATTTCGAAAGCTTCTATTCTCTTCTTGTCCAAACTATTTATTGTCCATGTTTCACTTCCATACATGGCTACACTCCATACAAATACTTTCAGAAATGACTTCCTCACACTTAAACCTATACTCGATGTTAACAAATTTCTCTTCTTCAGAAACGCTTACCTTGCCATTGCCAGTCTACATTTTATATCCTCTCTACTTCGACCATCATCAGTTATTTTGCTCCCCAAACATCAAAACTCCTTTACTACTTTAAGTGTCTCATTTCCTAATCTAATACCCTCAACATCACCCGACTTAATTCGACTATATTCCATTATCCTCGTTTTGCTTTTGTTGATGTTCATCTTATACCCTCCCTTCAAGACAGCATCCATTCCGTTCAACTGCTCTTCCAAGTCGTTTGCTGTCTCTGACAGAATTACAATGCCATCGGCGAACCTCAACGTTTTTATTTCTTCTCCATGGATTTTAATACCTACTCCGAATTTTTCTTTTGTTTCCTTTACTGCTTGCTCAATATATAGATTGAATAACATCGGGGAGAGGCTACAACCCTGTCTTACACCCTTCCCAACCACTGCTTCCCTTTCATGTCCCTCGACTCTTATAACTGCCATCTGGTTTCTGTACAAATTGTAAATAGCCTTTCGCTCCCTGTATTTTACCCTTGCCGCCTTTAGAATTTGAAAGAGAGTATTCCAGTCAACATTTCAAAAGCTTTCTCTAAGTCTACAAATGCTAGAAATGTAGGTTTGCCTTTCCTTAATCTTTCTTCTAAGATAAGTCGTAAGGTCAGTATTGCCTCACGTGTTCCAGTATTTCTACGGAATCCAAACTGATCTTCCCCGAGGTCGGCTTCTACTAGTTTTTCCATTCGTCTGTAAAGAATTCGTGTTAGTATTTTGCAGCTGTGACTTATTAAACTGATTGTTCGGTAATTTTCACATCTGTCAACACCTGCTGTCTTTGGGATTGGAATTATTATATTCTTCTTGAAGTCTGAGGTTATTTCACCTGTTTCATACATCTTGCTCACCAGATGGTAGAGTTTTGACAAGACTGGCTCTCCCAAGGCCGACAGTAGTTCCAATGGAATGTGTTCTACTCCGGGGGCCTTGTTTCGACTCAGGTCTTACAGTGCTCTGTCAAACTCTTCACGCAGTATCGTATCTCCCATTTCATCTTCATCTACATCCTCTTCCATTTCCATAATATCGTCCTCAAGTGCATCGCTCTTGTATAGACCCTCTATATACTCCTTCCACCTTTCTGCTTTCCCTTCTTTGCTTAGAACTGGGTTCCCATCTGAGCTCTTGATGTTCATACAAGTGGTTCTCTTATCTCCAAAGGTCTCTTTAATTTTCCTGTAGGCAGTATCTATCTTACCCCTAGTGAGATAAGCCTCTACATCCTTACAGTTGTCCTCTAGGAATTCCTGCTTAGCCATTTTGCACTTCCTGTCGATCTCATTTTTGAGACGTTTGTATTCCTTTTTGCCTGCTTCATTTACTGCATTTTTATGTTTTCTCCTTTCATCAATTAAATTCTGTATTTCTTCTGTCACCCATGGATTTCTATTAGCCCTCGTCTTTTAGCTACTTCATCCTCTGCTGCCTTCACTACTTCATCGCTCAAAGCTACCCATTCTTCTTTTACTTTATTTCTTTCCCCCATTCCTGTCAATTGTTCTCTTATGCTCTCCCTGAAACTCTGTACAAACTGTGGTTCTTTCAGTTTATCCAGGTCCCATCTCCTTAAAATCCCACCTTTTTGCAGTTTCTTCAGTTTTAATCTACAGGTCATAACCTATAGATTGTGGTCAGAGTCCACATCTGCCCCTGGAAATGTCTTACAATTTAAAACCTGGTTCCTAAATCTCTGTCTTACCATTATATAATCTATCTGATACCTTTTAGTATCTCCAGGGTTCTTCCATGTATACAACCTTCTATCATGATTCTTAAACCAAGTGTTAGCTACGATTAAGTTGTGCTCTGTGCAAAATTCTACCAGGCGGCTTCCTCTTTCATTTCTTAGCCCCAATCCATATTCACCTACTACGTTTCCTTCTCTCCCTTTTCCTACACTCGAATTCCAGTCACCCATGACAATTAAATTTTCATCTCCCTTGACTATCTGAATAATTTCTTTTATTTCATCATACATTTCTTCAATTTCTTCGTCATCTGCAGAGCTAGTTGGCATATAAACTTGTACTACTGTAGTAGGTGTGGGCTTCGTATCTATCTTGGCCACAATAATGCGTTCGCTATGCTGTTTGTAGTAGCTTACCCGCATTCCTATTTTCCTATTCATTATTAAACCTACTCCTGCACTACCCCTATTTGACTTTGTGTTTATAACACTGTAGTCACC